>NC_059429.1:23910153-24025153 GCF_021028975.2 Sphaerodactylus townsendi
AAACACCATTGAAAGTGATGCTGTTTGGGGGTGGATTCCAGCATCACAGCAGTCGCCCATGGGGGAGGGGGTGTGCGCGCGCAAACCTCACATTTTGCACTGAGCTCCATTTTCCCTAGCTACCCCTCTACCTGGAGGGGAGAGAAAAGGGACTGCCGGCTGCCAGCTGGGAGCCCAGCCGGTGGGGGAGGCGGGTCGGGCGGGTCATGGGAGTCTGCCATCCCTTGCCTCGGAGAGCTGCTTTTATATGCACTTAGGCTGGGGATGGGGCTTGTGGAGGCGTAGCCATGCCCCCAGAGGCAGGTGGGGGCATGGCCTCGCCCCCCAAATCTATACCTACGTCACTGCTAGACTAGCTAGACTTGGCCCCCCATTTTCATGGTATGCAGCATTCTGAACTTGGAGAACATTTTCTAAAAGATGGATGAAAGCAGGATTCATGCACAGAATCAACACTATATGAGCCGTGACATTTGATGTCAAGGACACTGAGGTACTTGGATAATTTATAAATCAATTTATTTACAGATTTTATTATCTTAAAGTACATCTCAAATTAACAAAGATATTTACACTGGTGTACACAGGGCCTACCCTGGTTATTTTACAGATCATAATTACAAGAAAACCTTACACCCTGTAATCTAATGAGCCGTGCTACACAGGGGTGTGCGACTATCGGCTGAAATTGGCCAGGAAACCAGTCTGACAAAGTTATTCTCACACATACACACACACACGTACACACATGGTGAGCAACTGAGTCTCTGCACAATACAGTACACATGGAGACAGGGTCTCCTCAAAACAGCTTTGCAAATGTGTATCAAAAGTCTCTGCAAAAAAAGAAATCAAGGAAAAAGTCCTAATTATTTGGGTGTACTACAGTACAACTTTTCAACTTTTGTCTCTCTTTTTTGCATTTCTATTATGTTAGAATTCAAATAAGTTTGTCAAGAGTCTTGCTTATCAATGTTAAGCTTTTTTGTAAACAATTAAAAAATCCTACCATTTACAAAGAACATTTCATAAGTGTCAACTGTTTTTGCCGCTGGAAAATAAGCAATCGAGTCTCTTAAGGTAGCAAAACTGATTTGAAAAAAGTCTGCGGTGCAGTTACTTCAATGGTCTCTGAACGCTATGCTACGGAATTCTTTTTGCGAATTCACACTTTCCTTCAAGTATTGCAAAAATGCTAAGGCCACGTTTTCAAAGAGGATCCAAGAAAACACACTGGGTTGCCTCCCACCCTCTGCCAACCCGACAGGTCACAAACCATGATGCTATTCTGTTGCTTCCTGAAAGGTAACAGCATTCCAATGTCCACCTGGCACAATCCATCGAGAACCTTAACTGGTCAAGCTTCCATCGAAATAACTGGGAACTGTACAAGAGCACAGTTGTGTTTCTAAAACCTACTAATTTAAAAGGAGTCCAGGCCAGTAAATGTTCTTGGGGGACTCTGTGCTAAATCTGTAGATCGGAAACAATTCTCTAAGGAGAATTGCTGCTTTGGGTATTTGCATCATCCGCTTCTTTTGTATACATTGCACTGACGGTCCTTTTCTGGAACCGGAAGAACAACGGTGGCACAAATAATCTTACTGGGCGGTAAATAGTTTCTCACTTTCAGGTTTAAAATGACTGTGTGCCCCCCCCCCCCCAATGTTCTTCTCCAGTGTGAATTAACAGTCACAAGAGTACAGCTGTCTTAACACCTGTTTAAATGTAGGACTCTTGTGTGCTGCTTCAACAATCCACTGTGCTTCAGGATGCAAATAGGCTAAGCCTCAGGTCTCCAAGAGATTCCAGGTTAAAGTCCACTTTCTTACTTGTTAAGTAGAGGATGGCCATTCCCATGTCTGCACAGATGTGAAAAGTATTCTGAAAATGTGACAGGCGTCTCATTCGCTAGCAAGCAAGCTCTTACAACGGAGCTAACCAATCTCTGTGCAACCCAGGCATACGTTGACCAATTTACATATGCCAAACATTTCCACATAGATGCAAACATGAGAAACGGCTCTGAGGGTGGAGCTAAAGGCATTCTCACAACATGTGTTCATACCCTGTGTCTGCAAAATGGATTAGAAGAATATCCCTATCTGATGTCTGCACTGTACAGCCTGCAATGACAATAACCCAGTGCCCGTACAACAATTTATTTCTACATAGGCTGTGAAGGCTTCAACTGACTGCCAATGTTGCGCTTGTTCAGATCAGCTGGAAATAGCAGCTTTGCCAGGAAGATCTCTCCAGCACTTTCTATGCCTCAACAGAATGAGACAGCAATTCTACAGAATTTTACGCTCAAGGTGATAGCAACAGTCTGCTCACTTGAAAATTGCTATTGCTATTGTTTCTGGTAACCTCGGGAATGGCAATGCACTATTTGTACAGTTACCTGCTTAAGAGGTTGCTCCCAGTGCATGGATATTCTTCTGATTCAAGCAAGTTTATCCAGGCTGCTCACAACCACAGCTAGCCCAGGTTTATTAAAATCTAAGACACTGTCATAAAAGGCATTATGCCTGTTGTATATTTTTTTTAGAAAGCAGCTCTTCTTTAGGAATTTAAAACATGCATGAGATTCAGCATGAAGAGATACTCTTAATTCGCAGCAGCAGCAGCAACAATCTGCTCCACCAGATTCATTTAAAAATAAAAGGAAAGACGTGGTTGGCACCTAGCTCTGACACAGTGAGGGGAAAAACGTTCCCAGGTCGATGTGCTGGGTGTTCTTAGAAGCATTTAATTCTTCTCTGTCTTTCATCCTTTAGCTTTTCCAGACATGACAAGCCGACGCATGAGATAGTAGCAATGCCACATTAGAGATTATTTTAATTTGGTAGTGTTCTCTGTGCTGCTCCTATATTGTGAGAAGCTACCGTGGTAGTATGTCAAAATACAAAAAAAGGCAAACTAATCCCAGAAAAGTCTCAAAAGAAGAGGCTTGGAAAGGACTATTGGCAGAGGTAAGCTGAGTTGGAAGTCCCAAGGACCTCAAGGAGATGGGTGGGAAAAGGGCACAACTCTTCCCACAAACATCGCCTGGGCCACACGGCCTCTGGAGTGCTTCCTCCCACGCTGGAGTTTGAAGCGAGTTTCCAAACTAAGAACATGTTATTCGGAAACTGCTGTGGCTCCACAGGTCATGTCAAGTAAACCAGATTTCAAATTAAGGCATCAGCATTCAAGCCTAGATTTGCCGTGTTCTCTTGCAGTCTGCTCGGCCTTCTCCACATCGTGACTGACGGCGGCTGCGTCCTAACTGAAAAACCATCCAGTGGGAAATACTGGGGACAAAAGGTGTCTACAATTCATTTCAGGTGCTCTCTCTACACATCTGTGTCTCCCATGCCACTCTTTTGAAAACACGCATGACTCCACAGCCTCCCCCTTTCTCTCCTGGAGATGGAGTCTTTCCCCACAAACCTTGTAACTCTCTATGATCACACAGTGATGGTCCTAATGCAGCCACCCTTCTCAGACTGTGGCATTTTCAGATAGTGCAGCCAGTGTAGTACTAGACTTGTACTTCTAACATACAAGTTATAAAATAAGTTAAAAAGGTATACTGCATGCATACAAAACAAAATTCGAGTCATGCTCTCTTTGGTACACACACTCCTAGCCCTAACAAGTTCAAGTCATGGCTCTGCTGACATGTTACCCCAGGTGGGAAGAAAGAGAAGAAGGAACGGGATCAAAGGCCTACCAGGACCAACTCCTGCCTGTCAAAGGCCTGAGAAATCCTAAGTGCGCATTTGTTTCAGGGCCGATGGAGGTTCTCTAGGAGAAGAACTGAAACACTGGGAAAGTAGGACCATGTGCCTCAGATTCACTCTAGTGCCTGCTTTTCACTCTGCCCAGAGGCAGTACGAGCAAGATCCCCACCCTCCGTCCCCAGCTTCCCTTGCATTAATCCAGTAACATTCTCCAGGTCTGCACTTTTAAGCCAAAGATGAAAATGAGTGGAAAAATAGGACAAAACTGGGAGCTATATGCAACATTGGGGGAGGAGACCTGTGCGGGATAAAACATTATGTTGGCTAACAAAGTTGCCACTTACAGCCAAAACTAGATAAAATCAGAAATTAAATACAGAACAATGTTTACTAGGTGACCTCAGTTTCTACTGCTGACAGTGAATTTTATACGGGTTAGCTCAGGTAACAAAATGAATCTGAAATGCATATTTCAGTGCCTGTAAACAAAACTGTTAAATAATCAACCGGGGGTTTTGCCGGGGGGCGGGGGGAGGAACCTCTTTGGAACACATTCAGGGTGAAGTCTCTAAAATTGAAGATGAGATGGGGAGACGTCACGTCGTGTTCTCTCTTCTCAGCCATGTTTAAGATCATGTTATGCTCTAGCAGCAGCATTGCTATGACATGGGCAGCAATCTCTCCTGTTTCTCATTGATCTGGTGAAGGACATCAATCGTCTCTCTGATTAAGGCCTCAAAAATCCCATCTGCCAGTTGCATCTTCACATATAGCTCGTCCTCATCATAATTCACCCACTGAGCTTCCTCTTCATGCAGTTCCTGCACCTAAAAATATTAGGAGGGAGAGCAGCGGGGAAAAATCACTGTAGTTAAATAGATGTAGTTATGTAGTTAAATAGATGTTTCTTGGCACATATTCTTGCATGGGGGTGGGGGGTGGGGGGCTGGGGTGCTTCCAGGGCTGGAGCCGACATTAGCTGGCTCCCATCTGGGGTTTAGGGGGAGGAGTGTGGCCCCCCAGCCTTCAGACGTACGTCACCCTTTGGGTGTCTTAAGTCCTGTAAGCCCTATGGAGGGCTTTCCAGCATCAAAGGGGTTTCTTTGCATTTTTTGCTCTCCGAAAAGCCCTCCTGGAGGCAGTGGGGCAGTGCCACAGCAGCACCACGTCCCACCACTGAGGGCTTTGGATGGGGCTGACCAATGGAAAAGCACAGAGGGGCAGATTACTGACAATTATAAGCAATGAATTCCACATTTTTTGCCTTCAGACCTATCCAACACTTCAGGTCCTGATTTCTGAACATCAAATGCAGTCTGTTGTTAAATCTACTGACCAGTATGTGATCCACTCTGTCACGTTTTTTACGTCCAAATTTGATCATTTTCTGCCAGTCCATTTTGTTGTTTGGCTCCTTTTTCAAATTTAACAGCTTTAGCACTTCAGCTGCTATGAAGCTCTAAAGTACAGCAGACAAACACAGAATTATTAGAAGGGAGTGCTTTCTATTCACACCATGCGCTCTGAAGGAAGCTTTTAGATGGAAGATCTCCATTTAAGGAAACATATATTTCTGAATACAGGACAGTGCAATCAAATAGCTTATACATTCCCAAATAATATTTCCTGATCCTTCTGAGAAAACAACATCCACTTCCAGAGTAAATGAAAATAATAACATTCTAATTACTATGAATATTCATCCCAGGAGGTGGCAATAAGTTACTAGAAGACTTTGAATAGTTCTTAATTTAAAAAAACTAAATACAAAGAACGTGGAATACTGGGCTGGGCCAATTTAATAACAAAATAACTAGGTAGTAAAACTGCAGGAGTTAACAATTAACATAAGTTTTTTTACATTATCATTAGAGAAGACTGACCAAAAACATTTTTGTTACTTCCCTAAATATTAGAAAAAAACAGACTAAAGGGCCACCCCCTTCCCCTGGCACCACAGTCCTGTCAGGTTGGCAACAATATAGGGCCGTGGTGGTGAACCTTTGGCACTCCAGATGTTATGGACTGCAATTCCCATCAGCCCCTGCCAGCATGACCAATTGGCCATGCTGGCAGGGGTTGATGGGAATTGTAGTCCATAACATCTGGAGTGCCAAAGGTTCGCCATCACTGATATAGGGGGAGGGGACTCCTAACGTATGCTGGAAACATAGTAGATGCAAGAATATTTTTGCTCAGGATGGGAAAGGCCTTTCTCATGATGGCCACTCCTATTAGTGAAGTTATTCTGCTCTTTCCATCTGTGAGAAGACCCTGGGACACAGAACAGGCTGGCTAGCCCTATGCACTTTGCCTACAAGAAGGAAAGTAAAGGACAAGATAGGCTGCCACCTAACATGTTTCAACAAGATCAGTCAGGATTTTCTAACACAAAATGTACTTCATCTATAATAGGCAAATCATCAGTAAGCCAGTTTTACACATCAACAAAAGAAGAAACCGAGTTGGGGCTGGGGTTTGGGGAATCCCTGTTGCAGACACCATCAAAGACCGTTTTTGGGGATAAACCTCAAACTCTGCCTTGAACTCAAGATAACTCTCACCTCCACAGAACATATTACGAGTCACTAATCAAGTTAGCAGTTTCACTCCTACCTTGATTTCCTCAAGGTTGTTTGGATCTTTCACCCGGCGGAAGTAAGTAGAAGTGATCCTGCAGGGTTTCATCCATACAGGTTGGTTCAAATTTGGATCTTCTGCAAAGATTTCTCCAAAAATCTCTCTTGTTAAGTCAAACACAGCCTTGGTAAATAAAAGTTAGAAGTATTAAGTTAGTTTTTGATTAAATTTACAATAGAACTATTCACCAGGCAGACCAGAGGTTGCAATTCAGTCTGCACTGCGATTATTATTATAGGGCCTTTCTAACCTATCAAAAACCTCTCTCATGCTCTTTCACACTCACTTTTGTGAGACTGGCCCAACCCACCTACCAGTGCAACCTATACAGGGTGTCAACAGAGTGGTCTCCGGTTTTCCAAGAATCTTGTTCCTCTGGGCATGAAATCTTGTTCCTCTCGGCATGAAAGCATATTAACTGTTCCTAGCCACTACATCTGCTTGTCCCCAAAGCCCTGGATAGTGAACACAGCATAATCATGGTGTCAGCCTCTGCTGGGTCTGGGAATGCTTCAAGCTCGGTTTTCTTCCAAAAGATACACAGATTCAGAACCCTTGATCTAGGGCAGGGGTCTGCAACCTGCGGCTCTCCAGGTGTTCATGGACTACAAACCCCATCAGCCCCTGACATTATGGTCATTTAGCCATGCTGGCAGGGGCTGATGGGAATTGTAGTCCATGAACATCTGGAGGGCCGCAGGTTGCAGACCCCTGATCTAGTGGATGGGAAGAATGGTCCCAAAGCTGTACCTGTTTATAGATTTGTTTGCTGATGGCTTCAATATCGTCATCTTTAAGGGAATCGCTTAGATCTCTGGGGAAACCAGCAGCCTGAAGATCATGCCCCAGTTCTTTGAACTTCCACAGTTCCTCGGCTGCCTCGTACACCAAGACCTCCACCTCCTCTGCGGTGTGTGGGACAGCTAAAGGCTCTTCACATGGCTTGGGCGGCACTTTGGGAGGCTCTATCTTGGGCAACACTGCCGACTCTTCAGCTTGCTTTGGAGGGAGTTTACGGGTACTCAAGCCAAAGTCCTCATCAAACCAGTCTTGGTCATCTCCTAACACACTCAGGAATTCCCGGCTAAGTTCCAACTCTGCCAGCCTCTTAGCAAGCTCTTCCTGCCCACTGGCACCAAAGACGGGGCTCTCCTGTGCAATAAGAAAAAATAAGGTTATTGTTTTGGAGAGGGTATGTGGTAGGCACTGCACTTCATTTATTACCAGAGTTCTACAGACTGTGGCGAAATCCCCACGGTCAATTAATCGCATGATACTCATGCAAAATATCAAGGTTTCATCAAGATCTCCCCACTGCTTAGCTGCCGAATATCTGGTTCTGGCGCTCCCTCTCCCCCTTATCACGTGTTTTTTAAGAACCTGTATGGAAGTGCACCTTTTAAAAAAACATGCGCCAATTCCAGATCGGTGGGGATGTTTGGGGGTTGAATCTAGATTTATTTTCCCGCCATGGGGAGTGATGTGGAGCCTTCCAGCCAACCAGAGCATGGCGGGGATTCCCCCTGTGATGCTAGGCAACATCACCCCGCATTTTAACAGTAAAGGAAGCTGAAGAAGAGCAGCGTTTGATTATTCATCCCTTAAATGTGTTTATTATGAAATCAGAGAATTGCCGTTGGGAACTTATAGTGAAGGGTCCTTCTCCTCTGAGCCTACAAGGTCATCTAACTGGGTAGTTCTCACCAGCTCAGAGGGTGATGGGCTCATTGCCACACACAGAAAGGGAAAGCAAATCCACATTTCAGCTAACCCCTTTCAGATGTTTTGTATGTAGAGCAATTACACTGGGGAAGGTGACAGTAGTAGCATGTAGCCTGGAGCACAAGCATGCAGACAGAGTCCACACAGCTACTGCTGTAGTAGAATTAAATGAGTCAAAAGAAGCAACGGAAATATAAGCTGGACCTGTAGACTACAGGAACTGACTTTTTCAGTTCACAGGAATCATTTGCATAAATTCAAAGGATAATCTATTATCACACAGTGTAGCAGAAGTGCCTTTGCTCTTGTGCAAAGACCTGGGGACCACTGGACCGCCTTTCCCAATATATGACCCAAAGAGCGCTGCACTCATCTGGAAACAACCTACTGGTGGTCCCTGGCCTGTCTTCAACCAGACCCAGGGCTTTTTTTGGCTCTAGCCCCAGGTTGGTGGATCTTTTATCTCTGTACTATGATTCAAGAGGCATATTTTGGAACTTGTGTCACTATCTGAAAAACTGGGAGGTTTATTATAACATTGTGTTGATGTGAAATACGAGACCCTGTTTATTTTTTTTCTGTAGAAATTGACACGCTCCGTTGAGCAGGCTTTCTACCTTGGGTTTATGCTCCAAGCCTGTGAAGGTTTCTGAAGCAAGCTGGGTGTGTGTGCGTGTGCGCGCGTGCGCTTAGATGGTGGCTTTTACAGAGGCACTGCAACACTGCTACATGGTAGCTTGAGTTTGCGGGTTTTCACAATATTATCCAGTTGCTTTTGATTTAGATTGTGAGCACTTCTGATGCTAAAGTATGCTTTGATTTGTTGCTTTAAGCAGCGTGAGCGTTTGCAACATGACAAAACTGTTTAGCAGATTGTTTGGCTGTTACCTTTTCAGGCACAGCTAGTGCCAATAACACTTTCTTGTGTTTTGAAATCTAATCAATGTTGTTTTCAGTTTGTTTTCTAACATGCAGTCTTTTGACTTTAAAATTCAGCTACAGTTTCTGTCTGTCTGATTATTGTGTCCTCGACCAAAGGCAGGGCTTCTCTGGCCCTAGCCTGGTGGAACTCTCTGTCGAATGAGACCCACGCCCTGTGGGGCTTGGCTCAGTTCCACAAGGCTTGTAAGATCGACATGTTCCACCAGGCCTGTGGCTGAGGGCAGCAATAGTTCAATGGACCTTCTTTGCTGGACCCTACTAGAAGTTGGACATAGTTGTAAACATAGGTAAAAATTAGATAGCGTCTAAACTGTAATAGTAAAAAGAGGACAAGGGATTAGAAGTACAACTAATTGATTATAGATCAATTAGAATATATAACACTGGGTGAAGTAATATGGTTTCAGTAAAAAGATCCGATATCAAGGTGAATTCCTATTGATTGAAGTTTATAAGTCACTGACTTTGTGTTTCCTTTACTTCTCTATATTTGTTTATATGAGATAAATAAGAACTACATAGAAAAAAAGGGGGGAAATTCCCAGAAGACAACCCCGGAAGTGAAGGAAGGAAGTTACAGACAACTACCGACCCGGAAGCACGCCATGGAAGCTGAATTGACTCAGCTTTTAAATAAAAGAAAAAAGAAAGGACTATGCAGAGTCTCAGTTAGAGACACGTACAAAGTTATTTTAATTTTAACTGATTTAGGAGTTAAGAAAGAATGTATATGGAGAAATAAGAAATATGTTGCTATTTTTCTTCTTTCGATATATCCTCCTGTAATGTTGTTCAATTATTTTAACCTAATAAAAAGTATTCAAAAAAAAATAGAAGTGAATGTGCCCTGCTGTTAGAACTTAGTCTTGGGAACTTTTACCCATGGGAGGATGATCCCCCGGTCCTTTGGTGAATAAAAGAGGGAATTTTCACTATGCCATCTTAGCCAGTTTGGTTTTTAACTACATTAAAATTTGAAATATAGTTTTATATATTATATGAATATGTTGTTAACTACCCTGAGCCCAACTTTGTCAGGAGAGCGTGGGAAATCAAATAGCTAACAAAACAAGAGAAAGCAAATACAGTGGAATCTCGGTTTTCATTGCCTTTGGTTTTCATCGGTTTCAGTTTTCATCGATTTCTTCAGTGAAAAATTTGTCTAGGTTTCCATCGATTTGCCTCAGTTTTCATCGATTTGCCATAAGGTGCAGGGGTTTGTGGAGAAAAATCACCCAGACAAAGCTGTTGCAGGCCGTGTCTGCAACTTGTTTAATGACAATGTCTTGCCCCATTTCAGACAAATCTTAAAGAGGCGTCAGAAACAGACCTATTTGGACAGCTTTCTGGTGCAACATTGGTCCGCTGGCTCTGAAGCTGGTTCTAGTGTTATTGTTTGTTACTGTTTTCAGCGTTAAACACTATGTTTATTCACCAAAAAATGTGGTTTTGGTATGTTTTTTGGAGTGCCTGGAATGGATTAATTGGATTTACGTTGATTCTTATGGAAAAGTTTGCCTCAGTTTTCATTGGTTTCAGTTTTCATCGATTCTTTTTGGACGGATTACCAACGAAAACCGAGGTTCCACTGTACATAGTATTTTGGTGCCAGCAGGCCCAACCTAAACATAAGCCAAACGGTCAGATCCAAGAACCATGAAGATATGGAAGGACCTATCCCTAACAACAGCCCCTTTCCCTAACAACACCCAAAACAGTTTGTGACAGGGCAGGAGTGATGTACTTAGTTCACAGAAGTCAAAAAGTGTGATAAATTAGCATAGATCCCTTGTGTGAGCTTAAGCAGCTCTTGGGATGCCTGCATCTTTGCACATACACTCTGCCAAGCATTTCAGAATGTATCACAAGAGGTTGCTGCAAGTAGATGTACCCCTTCAAATTATAATGACACATTTTTATGGCTGAGGCAGCACCACAACGTTCATTCCTGGACCCATCTGAGGAAATGATACTTACAGGTCTGGGACACAAGTCCGGAGAGGACACTTCTTCTCCATCATCCAACTGAGAACTTAAGATGGCCTGCAAGTCGGCAGATGCCAACTTCTGCTCTTGGACAGCAGCTAGTTCTTGATTACTGAACTGAATCTTCTCATTCCTGACTTTTCTGATGTGCTGCAGCTGACTGACAGTGTCCTTCACAAACGCCTGCAGGAGGCTGTCCGTCAACAAGCCCACTTTTTCCTGTTGCTCTTTGGACTCTTCTTCCTCGGGGGATGGGAGCCTAAGCTGGGCTTCTAACTGGCTCCTTTCTTTTGTGAGCAAGTCCAGGAGGGGAGTTGCCGACTTCTCCAGCACTCCTGTGGAAAGGTGCTCTGACTTTTCAGTGTATTCCTGCCAAGAGGGCTGTTGTTGCTTCCATTTCTCAGGGACGATACCATTCATGGCCCCTCCCACTGCAACTGCTGATGACTTGCTAAGGGCATCTGAAACGGAGGCAGACAAGAGCCTGCTGTTTTCTGCTGAGGAGTTTAGAGAATTTACAACACCCTTTTCTTCAGAAAGCACTTCTTCAACAGCATCAATAATTTGGCTTTTCGGGGCACTGAGTTCTAAATAGTCTTCAGCTGCTATAGAACCCTCTAAGGCACATGCGCCTTTTTCTGATCTATCCTGAAGACATTTCTCACTCTCAATTTTCCTCTCACTCTCCCCTTCTGCTTCCACAGCACTCTCTCTGTCCTTCTGATCTGCTCTGTGGTTGTGATCTAGTTGAGTAGTGCAGAAAGATCGCTCCTCTGTGTCCAAGAGGCCACCCAAACTCTCTGAAATCCGTGAGATTTTTTGCGGAGGAGCAAAAATGCCATGTTTTTCTTTACAATCAAAATATCTAATGCCGTCATAAGTGCCATTGTTCCTTCCTTCGGGTTTGTCCAATTCAACACCGGCCCAAAATCCTTTGGCAAAACTGGTCAGGCCCTTAAATCTCAGTGTCCCAGGTTGGACATTACTGACAAGTACTCTGTCACCAATGCTGAAATCTTGAAGAATATTTTCCTCTTCCTCTGTCTTGGAAGAGGTAGCCCAAAAGGATGAATCAACATTAGCTGATTCTCCCTCTACATCACTGCGCTCTTTACTCTTCATCAGTTCTGTTGGCGATTTCAGGATGAATAATCGTTCTGAATGAATGCTGGAAGCTACAGACAAAGCTCTGTCACTGAGACATTCGCTTATTTCCTCGTCACTTCCAATACTTGAGGATCTGCTCCTCGAAGTTTTCGTGTACCACGATTTCTCTCTCTGTGACTTCGAGTCTTTTCCAAGAGAGGCCGCAGAGGTGTCAAAATCATCCTTGTAATATTCAGTATGAGGTATCCCATTGGCTAGCCTATACTTTCCTGCTGAAGATCTCCCAAACTCATTAGAATACAGCGGTTCTGCACAAACAGGTAGCTGTTCTGCAAGCAAAGTCTTGTTCAGCTTCTGAGAGGTTTGGTCTGATGCAGAACATTCATCACCCTTGTAACATTCCTCTCGCTTCGGTATCTCCTTTGCATCTTGAACACAGGCAACAGCCCAGCCAGTCTCAGCACCTGCCTTTAACCGCGCCGGCAGGCAACTCTTTTGCTCAGCGTCCAAAGCAGAAGCATCAGATCTTCCAGAAAGCCTGTGAGTACCATCTGGCTCAGAGTCTTCTGATTTTACAGACTCTACCTCCTCTTGTATCACAGATCTGTTAGTGGAAACAAGAGTATCGCAACTTGTCACATCTTCCAAAGTGTTCAGCGACACATGGGATGTTTTGCTCAAGTCTCCTAAATCTTTGAGAACAGCCAAGGGGGGGAAACCATCCAGTGCATCACCAGATTCTGCTCCAGTCTTTTGTGGGGCCTTGCGGCCTGGGGATGGACTCTGAAAACACTCCTCTGACCGAATCTCTGCCTCAATGAATTTCTTGGTGTACAAAGAGTCAGATCTTTCAGAACGCAAGACAGCATCTGCAGGAGAGAAGGAGAGAAAACTGAAACACTTACAGTATTTTTCAAAGTCACAGTTGCTGTTTAATGTCACTAAAGTAGCTAAGAATAACTATGTCATAGTAGAAAGTTTAACCAACAGTACAAACAACCGGGTCAACCACAAGCAAATATTAAATCAACATTTTCACAGGCATTTTCAAAAACCCTATGGGGGTCAAAATACTTAAAGGAACATTGCCTATGTTTCCCCCACAACCTGTGTCACTTCACATTTCATTATTTTAGGCTGCTTACACACAATTCCCTGTCCTGCTCTGTTGTCACAGTGAATGCAAAAAAATTTCACAGAAGCAAAGGAAGCTCCACAATGGAAGTAGGGGACCCTGCACTATTCCCCACGCACCCGCCTATTCCATGGCCTGTTGATGTAACATTTTTGGCCTTTTGTTTTTAAATAGATAGTTGGTATATTCCTATATTGTAACGACACTACCATATACATCTACTACTAATCTTAAAAACACCCTGTCAAAAGCCTGCTGATAGTGGGGGACAGGTATGCTTGAGAACAGGTGTATTTGTGACCTCTGATACCTTCCCTTTTATAGCTGCACCCTGTTCTATGAACAATAATTCAACAGAACAGAGGAAAATAGAGTCAGAGACAAGCATGACGAGTAATTGGAAAAATTAACTTTATTCTTATAATTCTGGATCCTCTTTTTTTATTTATTTTATTTAAATATTTATCCTCCGCCCTTTTGTTGTGGATCAAGGCAGAGACCAATTCCAAAGTTAAAAACGTACAAAACTCCAATAACACCCCCTTCTCCAAAAAAAAAATCTTCAACTTAAACCCCAGTTGAAGTCCTCACAAATAAAATGGTCTGACAGCATTTCCTAAATGTTTCTAAAGATAGTGAGTTCCTCTTCTCCTCAGTGAGTCCCTAATCCAGTGGTGGCGAACCTATGGCACTCCAGATGTTCATGGACTACAATTCCCATCAGCCCCTGATCTGGAGTGCCATAGGTTCACCACCACGGCCCTAATCCATAAGATGGGAGCTGCTGCAGAGGCTTTAGCAGATGCCACGCAGGCCACATTAAGTGGGGCAACTATCAGGAGCCGGTAACCAGAAAGCCGCAGCGGGTGCACAGGGACAAATGGGGATAAATTAGTATTGCCCACAGGCTGGGAGAAAAATGTCCAGAGCCTTTAACAGAGGCTGAATGTGTGGAAATGGGAAGCTGAAGATTTTCACAACCTGGAAGGAAATAACATCACTTGAAGCACACCCCATTAAGCCTTTATTAAAGAGACAGGGAAATGTTCTCTCCAGGCATTGGGCAGCCCCAGGAGAAACAGTTAAAGTGACATTCTTATGTTACCTGGAGTGCCATGGGACGGAGCAACGGGGGAATGGCCAGTACTATAACTGCCCTTAACATTTCCCTGGTGGATCCCACCTTGATGTCTTAATCTTCCCATTCTAGTAGGAGGAATGGACTCCTGAAAGTGGCAGCTTTTTTTGTCATGCAACAGCATCTCAACAAAGTACAGAAAAATGAAGAGGCACAAGGAAGAAGGGAGAAATGCTAGATAATTCATATGACAGACAGATGGCAAAATGGGTGGGATTTTTATGATCGACAGTCAAACTGAGCGCAAAAGAAACAGCTTCTTTCTTTATATTGGGGCTGGGGTTGCTGTATACTACTCACCCAAAGGAACAAATACCCCACTGGTACAAACTGAGTCCTGCCAGTGCTTTAGTAGGACATGCCTTGTGGTGACAGGACCCGCTGCCCTTTGTGGAGCAGAGTGCCAGGATATAGCGCAATATTTTGCAAAATCAGTCTTAACTCTAAACAATTAACGTTTGAAATGTCACTGTCTAGAAAGTGAAAGAATATGATTAGCTTGAGCAAGCCTTGCTTTGAAAATTAATAGGGTGCAAAGGTTCAGGAGGCACTTCACTTTTGCAACTGCTTTCCTAGTTACATACCGACATGTTCTGCAATGGACTCCAGTGATCCCCTGCAACGTTCAGAATCAGTCAGTGATTTCCAACTTTTTGTTGTCTCAGATCTATTAAAAAATCAGTAAAGGACTAGTCATTACAGATGCCAAAAAGACACTAGCACAGAGAAGAAGAACAGTTGGATTTATATCCCCCTTTTCTCTCCTGCAGGAGACTCAAAGGGGTTTACAAACTCCTTTCCCTTCCCCCCTCACAACAAACACCCTGTGAGGTGGGTGGGGCTGAGAGAGCTCCCAAGAACTGTGACTAGCCCAAGGTCACCCAGCTGGCGTATGTTGGAGTGCACAAGTTAATCTAGTTCACCAGATAAGCCTCCACAGCTCAAGTGGCAGAGCTTTGCAACAGAACATACCTACACTACGCATTAGACAAAGGGGTGTCTGACAGAGTGTATCGCCCCTCCCCCTTGCTTACTTTTTGACAGCTGTCTCAGTGTGACCATAGGAAAGTCTAAGTTTGTAGTCATATGTTTTCTCCCTCTCTGGAAGGGTGGGAACTTTTTTACAATAATGGCACACACCGAGGGCTGAAGCAGATCACACAACCCATGACTATTCCTCTATGCATGGTGGGGAGAGGGGACAAGAGTGAGCTTTACCTTTCTACCTACCCAGCATGCCTGCCCTACCTTAGATGCCACCAGATGTACACAAGAGAATGTAATAATCCTATGCGCATAAAATACAATGTGCATAGATACATTTCCCAGATAAAAATTGTATCAACTTTGCAATCTCAGCCTGTGCAAGAAGGTTATGGAGGTGGGGCAGTCATGACAGGTGGGCGCCGTCTTGCTCCCCATCATACACAGAGGGGTGTGTGTTTGGGATGGGTTCTTATCAGGCTTAGCTCCCAAGGAACAACACCTTTAAGCATTCATTCCGTTTACCTGTGGAGTGGAGGCGGCTTGATCTTTGGCTTCTCCGTAACAGAAGATGGAGTTTTAATTTGAGGTTTAGCTGTAGGTGCTGCCTCCAGATCCTGACTCAGCTCTGCTTCAGTCTTCTTGATGAATTCATCATATGTCTAATACATTTTTTAAAGATGCAAGAGGGAATAAGTTTCTGTTCTTTCAAAGTATATCTCTGTGGGTGGCTTAGCTGCCCTTAGAAAAAAGCATTCTTGACAATATTGTCTTGCTTGGTTTTTATTTCCAGCTACTTTATTATTATTTAATAATAATTAATCCCCAATCCCCAAGGAGCTCTGGGCTGTGTACAGCAACAAATCCAAATACAATACAACAGTAAATTAAATACAAATTATACATTATGATATAAATGTTACAATCCTTGAAAATCACAAGCAGCAGCATCATTAACCCACATTAATTAATTAATTAAATTTAAATGAATTAAATTTATGGCGTCCTATCCAAAGGCCGGGAGGGGGCCAGCAGCAGCAACTGTAAAAGATGGATCTTAGCCTCGGTCCATATTCTAACATTAGGAAAGGGAATGATTTTGCACAATCCCCCTTCTCGATGGAGACACTTAGACCCAGGTGAGCCCAGCAATCTCCAGCATTAGCTTTTGAGAAATCAAAAGGAGCTGCTGAGAGATAAGAAACGCAGGAAAGATCAGCAGCCGCTAGTAATGCAACACAGAGATACATCCTCATTCAGCTTTCGACTAAAGCAAGAATTGTAATTCTGCAAATAGCTAATCAATATTAACAAAAATGACACCCATGAAGGCAGAATTTTATTTCCAACACATTACCATACTCTGTTCCACCAAAAGATAAAAGTAGAATTACATATTAATCTGCCACATGATGGACCTTCTTTGTTGTAGAATATTCCACTTGGGTTCTAGTGCCTACCTAGTTATATCCTCCCTACCCATTCCAACACAAAAATAAAAACTGAAAAACCCACCCACAAGACTTGTTGGTGATTGAGGAATAGCCCAGGAAGAGGCACACAAAGTTGCATACGGGCAGGGGCGTACCACCCAGGGGACATATGGGGTCAAATGTCCCTCTGGGCTGCGGCCATTTAGTCACGTGCAGGGGGAGGAGGCAGAACATCAATTTGCTGAATGATTGTTGTTTGGTCATGGTGGGGGAGGGCGGCCGCCCATACGAGTGGGGAGGGGGGGATTGGAAAACTCAGATTTTGCTCCGGGCTACATTTCCCCTATAAACACAGTTTGGCTCTCATTTAATGCCTCTTCTAAATGGCTCTTACCTCTAATTGTTTGATCAAGCTGGCCTCCTGGGCTTTCAGCCTCTCCTTGTGCCTCTTCTTCTGCTCCTTTTTCAGCTGGTAGACCACAGACTTTCTCTTCCGTAACTCATCCTTCAGGGCCCGGATTCGGCTTTCAATGTCGCTCTGATCTGAGGTGGTTTCTGACAAGGGAAGTTTGATGGTTTTAGAGAAAGTAGCTGCCTTACATGCTGCAAGATCAGACTGAGAACAATTGATCCTAGAACCGTGGTGGCGAACCTTTGGCACTCCAGATGTTATGGACTACAATTCCCATCAGCCCCTGCCAGCATGGCCAATTGGCCATGCTGGCAGGGGCTGATGGAAATTGTAGTGCATAACATCTGGAGTGCCAAAGGTTTGCCACCACTGTCCTAGAACATCTTGTGATGGCACCTCTTATTTTTTTCCCCTGAACCCACCACCGAAAGTTTCTAATCTTCAGCCCCAACTACAGCAGAATCTGAGAACTGTCTTTACATATGTCCATCTCTTGTTGACGTCTCCTGTTTCTTCCTGCTTTCTATGCCCATCCTCAGGGCAGGGTCCTGATTGGACTGAAAGTGCAACTTAAATACTCATGTATTGTTGACTTCTATCCAACTATGAGAACACCTCTTAATTTTCTCAATTCTTTGTCTTTGTAAACATAATTGTTAATAACTTAGACAACTCCATCTGCCACCATACCAAAAGAAAGAACAATGGAGTAAAGAAGCAGTAATAATTGATGCACATCCTCTTTCATGGCAATATTTAAGTATCCACAAACAGTTTTTATAATGTGAATGAAGAGTAAATTTTGCTGGCTGCCTACACTCTGAGCTTGCTAGAAATACAAGGTGTTCATCAAGAAGTCTAATCCTTACCTGACTGGGTCATGGATAATGACTCGTCAGACCAACTATAGGATACCTCCTGGGATTTTGCGGGTAAATGCTGCTGCCCACCAGTTCTGTGGGTACCTTTGCTGGACCCTTGGTTTGACAAGGATGTGCTGCTTTTAGAAGGAGACTGTCCAAAGGGGAAAAGAAAAAGTAATCTGTAAAGTGTTCACCTTTTTAAAAAAGCATGCATCATAGCCTCACTTTCAACACAGTAATTACAATCATGGAAAGCATTCTGTGGTCATAAATCTCTACATACAGAAAACGAGTCAAATCGGTGAATTTTGACAGGAGTTTCACCTGCAATTTGTTATAATAGAATCACTTAGAAGAGCTGAAGTTTTGTTCCAGCAAGACTACTTGGGTATGTTTTGGATAAAATGTAGAAAGAGAAGAAGAATTTGGATTTATACCCTGCTTTTCTCAACTGTAAGGAGTCTCACAGCAGATTACAAACTCTCCCCACAACAGACACCACGGTAACTCAGCAGTCTTCATGTGCAGGTGTGGTTCACCAGACTAGAGTCCACCGCTCTGAATCACTACACCATGCTGGCTCATTTAAAAGTCTAGAAGAAAGCTGAAACAGCAGATCTGCCTGAGTTGGCTGATTCTGTGTGTTTTAGCACCTGTATTTTTAAAGCTAAATGCTTTTAAATTGAAAATGCTGTATTTTAATTTAGGTAACCGGATCAGGGTTTATGTCTTTACAAATTGGCTACTAGGCTATTTTACCACCTTGGGTCTGAGGAGGTAGGGTGGGATCTGTTTGAACACTCTCCATATCTATTTCCAAGGCCTAACATCAACTTGGAGTTAAACCTGGGCCTTATCTTTGTCTCTTCTCTCACCTTTGTCCCCATGGGCAGTCTGTCCCAGGCTATGCCAGTGGTCTCTTTAGAACACTGGAAACAACACACAATCCCTCTTCTCCGCCCCATCGGATAAATTTTGCTTCACACTCTGGTCTGTCTCTTTGACTGCTGAAAATTTATCTTCTCCAAACTTCCACTGTCACATCTATCCAGCACTTTGCCACCCAAATCATTCACTCCTCATATTCCCTTCTCATTCTCTGCTAAGGCAATGGCCTCATTTAGATTGCTACATTTCCCTCTGGATCCAGCACAAACTCCCCATCCTTACCCACAACGGCCTTGCCCCTTTTATCTCTTACACGCAGACACATCTCTCCCTGCCTTTCACCTTCCCTTCTTTATCACTTTCAGGCACCAAAAGCCCCCTGCTCTATGCAATACCTTTACTCTTCTCCCTTGTTGACCCTCATGCCTATCATCATAATTACATCCATGATTGTATAAAACATAGAACCACATCAAAATGCCTAGATCAACCCCGTATTTCTAGACTGGTGACTGGAAAACCTTGGGTTTGCATAGTCTTTAGTACTATGATGAACAAGTGAACTCACAAGTTTTCCAGGTGAGGCAGAAGTTTCAATGTCCTGCGTATAAACCATTTCTTCCATAACAGTGGTGTGATCTGGACTTCCCAGCTGCTCTTGGACCTCAGAGACCTTTGATGGCCCAGACTCAACAGCTAGATTGCCCAGTTCCTCTGGGACAGAGCTTGCACTGTTCAAGCGAGAACAAGGCGGCACCGAAGAATCTTCTTCACTGGCTGTTTCTGAGATGAAATGGCAGAGTAAGCTCAGGCAAGGAAGGACAGCCTCTGTGTGCATCTGCAATGACTCTCTTCATCTTTTACCCTCCTAAATCTGATCCTCATAAAAGTATGAAAAATACATTGACTGTTTATAGCACAAGTGAATACAACAATGACACCTGCGATAAGCCAACTGTCCCAGCCTTGAAAAGCAGAGATTCTCCCACCCCCAGATACTCATGCATATTTTTTTCCTCTTCAAACCACAACACAGGGGGCAGGAATGAACATTAATAGGGTCGCCGTGAGTCAAAAATGACTTGACAGCACTTAGCACATATAACGTACAAGGTTAACCGCCTGTTAATTCAAATGCTATGTCAGCATAAGGCTGTTGAAGTCTCAATGTTTGGGTGATTCAGACCACTATAATAAGATTTTTTGTATTTTGCTTTTATTCATCCAAGTGCAATACTGAAGGAGAAACCATATTTTACTGTACTTTCCAAATGAACACAGTGAATGAAGTAACAAAGATTAGGGGTGGGAGGGGAGAGAAAAGTTTCACATATTTCAGTGCTCTTTTGGTGGAAAGTGTCGTCAAGTCACTGCTGACGTATAGTGACTCCACAGGGTTGTCAAGGCAAGAGACATTTGGCAATTGTTTGCCATTGCCGGCCTGCGCGTGGGCTGAGAGAGTTCTGAGGGAACTGTGACTGGCCCAAGGTCACCCAGGAGGGTTCATGTGGAGGAGCTGGGAAATAAAACCTGGTTTTCCAGGTTAGAGTCCACTGCATTTAACTATTGCACCATGCTAGTATTTTCTTGGAAACAAGTGCTGTTGATACCGACAGGATTTATTCCCAAGCAGGTACAACCCACAACTACAGGAAAACACCTTCGAACCCAGCCCACCACCCATCCCATGGTTGTGGGAGCTATTTCTATGTGGTGTGATCCCATTCCGCATGGACCATACACAAAAAAGAGCAATATGAGTAAGTTTAATTGCATGGGCCTTTCCACATAGCTAACACCCCAGTGGTGACCACGGCCTTACTCTCCCTCTCTCAGTCTCCCTCTCATTCTTGCTACCTTTCTGATCGTTCTGGTCTCCTGCTGCCATTTTGCTTGCTTTCTTTTCAAGCAGTTCTTTATCCCAAGCAGCCAAGGCTTGCTTCTCCATCTGGCGTATCTCTGCTTCTTCCGCATCCAGCCGGCGTTTCCACTGCAGCAATTCTTCAGCATGCTGGCGCCGCTGCATCAGTTTTTGCTCCCGCTTTGTTAAGAACCTGGCAAGGCAAGACATTAAAAAAAAATCAGTCACCAAGACAAGGCTGTAACAGAAAGATATCCTACCAGTATTCAAGGTAAGACAACTGAAATGACAGATGCTTTTAATTACTGTCAAAAAATACTCCTTGAACACAAGCAAGAGACATGTGACTGGGGTTAATCCACCACCTTTCATGCAATCCTACAGTTTCTGTGACAGAAGAGGGAAGTTCTAAAGTTATTATATATGAAGATTAATCAAAATTAATAAACCCTTTTCCTTCCCCACCTGATCTTTCACCCAATTCCATGAGTAGAAACCACATAATGTCAAGACCCAAAGTTGTAAGCAGTCAAGAGAAGACACGCCTGAATCTGGCACAGTGACTGCATTCCCAACCAAAGGGTGCCATTCACTTCCAAGATTCCCATTCCCAACCAAAGGGTGCCATTCACATCCGACATTTTACACGTTCAAAAGATTTTACTTACCAAAAAAGACAATTTGGGGAAGGACATCAAGCTTTTTCCCTAAGTGGGCCCCACTGCTCAGGGTAGCACAGTGTAACCCCTCTGGGTTACAGGATAAAGTTACATGTACCCATCTCCATCAACTCAACATTTATTTCAGTGTCCCCTACATTACTTTGACCTGATATAAGAGGTCAAAATAGCCAAAGATATTAGCTCTTCCCAAGTATTTTGCCATGACAGCAAAGAACTCAAAACAGTCCAACTTTCATGGCAAAATCTGGGAAGCTGATACTATAAGAGGCACATTTTGGTTTTGGAGGTATTTTGGTTTTGGAGGTAGAAAAAAATCATGATGGCAAAATACAATTGTAAATTAAGTAACTGATAGTTTGATGGCCTTTAAAATTTGACACCTGAGGTAGAACTCATGGTTGGTTGACTTGTGGCAAATGGGATACAAGGGAATGATTTCAAAAAGGTTATCAATCTAGCCTAGGACAAATGTTAACTGAACTCTTTTGACTGTAAGCCTTGAAGCCAAGTAAAATCAATATTTATTTACCTCGTTTATACCCCCTTTCTCTCTCCAATGGGGATCCAAAGTGGCTCACATGGTTTTCTTCCCCTCCGTTTTTCCTCACAACCACCACCCTGTGAGGTAGGTTAGGCTTTGTCTAAGGCATGGGTCTGCAACCTGCGGCTCTCCAGATGTTCATAGACTACAATTCTCATCAGCCAATTGGCCATGCTGGCAGGGGCTGATGGGAATTGTAGTCCATGAACATCTGGAGAGCCGCAGGTTGCAGACCCCTGGTCTAAGGTCACCCAGTGAGCTTCCATGGCAGATTCCATGGGGATTCAAACCTGGGTTTCCCAGATCCTAGTCCGATACCCTAACCATTCCACTGTACTGGCTCTCAATGCATAAGACTGTTTTATTCGGCAATGACTCCTGAAACATCTAAACAACACAACCAAAGTACTCTGACTAAAGGCTAGGGGGGACAAAATGTTGTCCTCTTTAATAGGCTTTTCGTTATTTCCTCATGAGGAAGTCTGAACAACAAAATACCAAAGGGATCATAAATATCTGTAGCATGTCTACCAGGGCTAACAGCATCCTTGGGCAAAACAGCATGGAGGTGGGGTGACAAAGATTAACTCTACCTCTCAGCTCCACAGTGTCAATTCAAGTCCTTCTTTGTAGTGCCTGTTTGTCAAGCATTTCATCCAGTATCATCCTACGTGCTAACAGTGGGATCAATGACAAAGAACAATCTCCCTCATGTTTGGTGTCTATCAACACAAAGTCTTTCCCCTCCAATTGTATTTCTTGCCATATTAAAGATCAGTCCTTCTCGATAAATCTGTGGTTGGATTCCATTCCAGGGAATGAGGTAAAGTGATCAAGTCTGATTTTTTTTAAAAAACACCCAGGAAGCAGCTTACCGAAGATCGGCATCCCAAATTGACAATGAAATCAGTGGCTTGTGCTAACTAAGATCTCGCATTCATCTTACTAACTTGGAAATGTGGAATAAAATCTTCCATGTCTAAAAATAATTCTAGGACATGCAAAACCTCCCCAAATTTGAAAAAAAAACCACAATGACTAAAAAAACAAAACCACTGAATGATCAATTTGAATTCTTACGTCGCATATTTGACATGGTTTCGTTTAGTCAGGTTAATTTCTATTCACTTTAGTGGGTCTACAGCTTCATTTTCAAATCACTTTGAAAAGGTTAAGAGAAGTAGCTAAATGAGTTCTGCAACTGAATAGAACTTTACTTGTCCAATTAAAAAAACCCCACCCAGACAGAAGATCTTTTCATTATGTACATGTAGAAAGATGCAATTTAATTTTCCGAGTCAAAGCCTAAAGCTTAGATTCCCAAAACCGACGTATGAATTAGCTAGCCAACTTCATATGCAGCAATAACCTGATTTAAATTTGTAAAGGGGAGGAAAGATTATGGAGGGAAAAAGCAAATCAAAAAATAAAACCACGCTCTGATGAAGAGCCTCCTAATCGCATAAAACGGAACAGAGCATGCTCGATCAAAGAGTCTTCCACTGAAAAAGGTGCAGTTACCTGACCAATTGGTTGTAGATATACAGCTGGAATTTAGGATGGAGGTTGGGAAAACAGACACTGAGAGAGGCCCAGTGGTGAGACGTAAAGACAGAGAAGAAGTAGTGAACAGGAGAGCAGTGTCTACAAAATAAGGAGGAAGAGTTTCAAGCCAAGATAGTAAGAAGCAAGGAGAAAAGTGAGAGTGGGAGAGCATCTAGCACAGAATCTTAAAAGGATCACAAAAATTATCATCTGCCCATAAATACAAGTCTCCAAAGGCAGCACAACGTAACTGGGAGTTAGCAATGGACTGCCATTCACTGCCACTTCCTGTTCTGGCGAACTTTTCTTCTCTTGCTTTAGCTGGTGAGCAGTTTTAATTGTGCTAAGCGGTGTGCATTCATGTACAATTTCATCCCTCCATTTCGGTTCTGAATTTTAAAACCTTTGCTGTTCTAGCAAAGCAACAGTTTGAGCAGCCTTTGAGCAACAGTTCCAAACGATGTTCTAGATTCACTCGTATCAATGAGTACTCTAGTCAACTGTCTTAATTTAAACAAATTAAACTTCTAAAAAAGGAAACGTGCCGCAGCTCCCAAGACACACCACTGCTGACCTCAATAAAAAGAAAGGAAGTGAACCAGAAACCACTTGAATTACGTGGTCTATCAGGATGCTTGACACTGCCCATTTAGAGCTCAATTAAGTTGCCATTGTATTTGTAAATGCTGGATTTTATAGTATTTTAGCTTATTTATTGCTGTTTTAACTGTGTATTGTTTCATATTGTTGTATAGCTGCCCTGAGCCCTTTAGGGATGGGCGGGGCAGAAATGCAAAAATAAATAAATAAACGAATGAAAATAAAATTGCAATTACGGTCTTAGCAAGTCTAGCAAGGTTGTGTCATCATTGATTACTGTTGCAGTGAATGGTCACTGTGGCTCTCTGGCTTTGCACTGAAAATTTACAAACCGTACTACTTGCACTTCACTGCCTTCTGACTACACTATTTACCATTGTTTTGCTTATACTCGTATCTCTCCGCCAACTGAAGTCACACTTCCTGCATCTAACAACATAGTCTCTTGTTTAGGAAAACTTGTGCAATAATAAATCTGTTAAGTCTTCAAGATGGCATTCTGGTTTTGCTTCAACAGCCTAACAAGGCAAACCCCTCTGGTATTAGCTGTACAACACACTGCATCACCAGGCTAAAAGCTGCAAAAATGATTTAGAAACAAGCATGAACTATTTGTTGGCACGTGATATCCAGAATTCCTGAACCACCATTTTGCACATTAGCGTTTTTTACTCTTTTGGTTTGCACTCTAATTCGTTTCGTTTCCAAGTACTGCTCTGCAAGAGCCACGGCTCTTCATATTAAATGTTCACATACCAAGCTGTTAGAAATGGGCTGGCTGAGAAAATTACCCATGCCACTCACAAGCACCGTTGCTAAAAGTAAAGCAATACAGATCAACATTTCTATTCTTAGGAGATTCCATATTGGGAGACTGAATATGCCAGGATCACAAGGGGTTAATTCTTTGACAGAGCATGCTCCTGTTCACATGCAAATGCTTCTCTGGAAGATAAAACATTATTTATGGCAAACCTAAAACGTTCTACTGAGCGTCCTCGGAAGCACGGTATGTGACAGTTATTCTCTAATGCGTCTATCTTTTTTGGCACTTTGCAAAAAACTGCCTAACACAGCTTCATTGACAGTACTGCAAAAGCTAGACCAGGAGTCTGCAAGCTGTGGCATCTTCGGAGAGCCACAGGTTGCAGACCCCTGAGCTAGACAGAGCAGTCTCAAGGTATTTTGCCACTTGAAACCACACCAACTGTTCTCTCTTGTGCTGCTATCATCAGCCAAGTCTATGTTGACCCAGCCACATAGGTCTATTGAGACATAAATCTAGAGTCTAAATTGAGGCCTGCAATGTGGTTTCCACCAACAACTTTTCCGGTGTCTGGAAATTGTTTCGAGACAGTAGGCAGGGCTGAGTGGGGTTTTCGTTCATCTGGGCTTCTGATTGGTTGTGCGGATTTTTTAAAAGTTGTTTGGGTAGCAGCTGCAATCACAAAACAAAGATCCTAACTGCTTGACTGAAGGTAAGTTGTGTACAGGTGAGACAATAGTTTTAAACAATATGCTCATTTTAAAAGGTGCCCAGTTGAACAGTACTTCTACCTGAAACCTTGAATACTTGCTATTAGTGCAGTGCCCTCCAGAGACAAGGGAACATCACACTTAAAGTTCTTGGGGTCTTGAGATCACAAGCCCAGTCACTTTTTCCCCTTAAGCCTTGTTTATCAACACAGACCCCTCAAGGTTTGGTTCATTTCACCCACCTCAGGGTCACAATGTGTTACGAAGGGCTACTCATCTCCTATTTTTGCCTCCTTCTACCAGCCTTTCTCCTTCCTCCCCTTTTATGGCCCTGGCTTCATAGCTTGAGTTAAGTTCGACCCTCTTCTCCTCTGTTCCTTGTCTTGCCTCAAAACACTGGGCTCAGAGAGCCATTGCTCTTACCCCCAGGTTTGTTCTCTGCTACCACATCCTTTCAGGTTCCCTGGGCAAAACTGCAAAGGCTGCCCTTGATCCCAATCTGTTCCACCCATGTGAGTCTTCCTGCTGGGTCCAAGGGCTTGCCCTGCCCTGCCCAGCCCAGCCCTTTGTTTCTGAGTAGCCTGCCACAATTAGTATTATGCATGACCTTACTCCCTGACATTGGGTGGGTGGCTCTGCCATTTGGGGCAGCCATTTTTTTTTGAGTCCACTACCCCATCTCACAATTCCAAGGGTGGCTGCCAGTGTACTGTCAAAGGCTTTCACAGCTAGATTTAATTGGCTGTTGTGGGGTTTCCAGGCTGTGTGGCCATGGTCTGGTGGTTCCTGCTCCTAACCTTTTGCCCGCACCTATAGCTGGCATCTTCAGAAAACTGTAATGGTGAGGAGCAAAAGCTACCAGACCACAGCCACACAGCCCACAACTACCAGGTGTCTGGCAGCTTATAAAGGTTGGGGTCCTTTGTTGTGAACTGATAACTGACATGAATTCCTATGTCATTTATGACAATGTTGTATGTGCAACCTTTCAGAGACTTCATGGAGTATGACTTTTCTGCTACACCTACCTACTGCAATCCCCTAAGCACCGCACTATTCTGCTTCTGAAGGAGTCAACAGACCTTCAAGAACTGCATAGGGTGCTCAGTAGGGGGAAGGGGGAAAGCTCCAGAAATTGATGCCCCTTAATGCAAACAGAAACGCAATTCCATCAGAGTAAATGTGCAGATGAACAGATGGCAATATCTTAATAAAGATTTCTATTTACACAGTAAATGCCTGTCAACATGCTGTAATCTGAATCATATAATTTTGTGCAAAATTCAAAAAGGATGGAACTGTGCCTTCATAATCCTAGAAAAGTCTATAGAAGTAACTGTTTTTCATGGAAAACAGGAACTATATTTCTTTTCTCCTACTCTATGACTGATCCAAAGGGCCCCTATGTACACATTAAGGGGGGGATGAGCCACCCCATTTTTAGTGTGTTATTGTCTGCCTCTCCGGACACTTCCCCAGTTTTCAAGAATAGTTCTTTTGAATGGCTGGTGGAGTACTGAAAAGTTCCAACATATGTGTGGGAAATCCTGGTGCATATTCCTTTAGTTCTTGCCTGTAATTTTAACAGAACGCACCAACAAGTTTCCCTTGACAACAAGATTCTATAGCTGTCTGCTACAATTACTGCCTGCTCTCTAGTATGAAAACAGTACTGCAAATCTTGGTCAATTTAGAGATGTCTATTATACAGGACAGGAAAAAAATATTACTCAGTTAAATTAATGGATAGTCTGCAGGGCTCAATTCATGAATTGTGAATCAATCCCCCACCTCATGAGAAGAATCAATCTTTCTTTTCAAGGTTACAGCTCTCATTTTGTCTGAGGACAACAAAATCCAGTATAAAAGACCACCTCCTGTCAGATGTACAGAAATACCAGAAACATTATTATATACATAAGTTCTTCCTTTAAGATTAACAGGCAGGCCTAGTTGAAAAGGAAGCTTTGCATAATCAACTGATACCACTGAGGCCGCTGGAGAAGACAGTTATCTTGAAATGTCACTGCAACTGTAGAAGCAAAAGCAAATTCTGAAGAAAAGAATCTCAAGCAGTAAAAATAGTTACTTCTCATCCATCCGGCTGCGCATTTTCTTTAATTTCTGCATAATGCTGCTGGTCTCACTGCTAGAGACAGAAGAAGGGCTACAGGACTCCGCATCTGTTGGCAGCGGACTGGAAGAATGAGTTTGTTTTGCATCATCCTCACTGCGATGCTCCTATGCAAAAAGTCAAGTAACAGCAACAATCAGAGGCTGGTTCACAGCGGCAACAATTACTCACATGGAAGACTGTAACTGTGTAAATATGGAACAGGGAGATTTAAATTATTCTATGAAAAACTACGGTTTCACAGAGGTAAAGGACAAGAGCTGGAAAATACACAGAAATGTTTAATAAGTGTGCCATCTTGTAATGTTCCACACACCAACTATTCCCATATAATCAATACCTTTATTAAATAAGAGTAACAAATCTAAGCTTATAAACGCTATTTATAGTTACGGCAACAAAAAACAGAGTTCTTATCTTTTTACAAGTCACCGTCATATAGAGTTAATCTTTCTGAAAACGATAAGAGTTTCCAAGTTCATTTATTATTTTTTTAAAAGAGCCCTTCTCTCTGTTTCAGGAAATCTCTTTTTTTTCAGTTTGAGAACTTTAGTAGCATAATTAACATTAACAGGAAACTTCTCAGAGGCAGGATTGCTGCTGTTGCACCTTACCAGCTTATTTTCCCCGGCCGATTTCAGTTTTTCTTGCAGTTTCATAGTAGTCTGGCGTATTCGCTCTATCTCTTCCTGCTGCTTCAGGATCAGCTGCCTCTCCTTCCGGGCAGCCTTATTAGCCTCCTGAAGACGCTTAATTTCTGCCTGCACAAGGAAGTACAACAGAACAAACAAATAAACAAATAGGAGTGGTGATGTTGCCATCTTCACTTCTAGCTCATTTCCACCTTCTCGTTCTTGTTCTTCATTCTCCTGCTCATCAGGTTGTTTTCTATCTTCTGCTTCTTTAATTCGCCTCTATCCTCCTTATTTTCTGGTATTCACTATTCATTATTTTTTGGTATTTCACAAAAGCACTTGCTATCAAGCAGTGGTGGAGCTACAAGAGGACAGGGGGTGCATCATGCACCGGGGGCAGAAAATCGCCCCAGGCCCCTTCCCCCATCCCCTTTCCAACATTTACTTTAGTTCCTTTCCTTTTCCTAGAACTTTTTCAGACTGAAAAAAGGCCTGTTCACAGTATGCTAAAAACAGCCTCAGGAACTACAGTTCCCAGGAGACCATGGGGCTCACAAGGTCTCCTGGGAAGTATAGTTCCCATCAGGCCATTTTTAAGCCTGAACTGTGAATAGGCCTTTTTTTCAGCCTGAAAAAGTTCTAGGAAAAGGAAAGGAACTAAGGTAAGTGAGGGGAGGGGGGATATAGACTGCGCTCCAGGCACAGTTTGGCCCAGCTACACCTCTGCTATCAAGTGAGGATGATTTTCTTGCTGGCAGGAGCCTTTTAAGCCAAAGGAATCTGCTGTGTTGTACTTTGAGAGATTTACAACATTAGGCTGTTAGCTGATCTACAATTTCCTTTTCAGCAGTGGTTCTTCTGTGCCTCAAAGCAACTTCTCTCAATGCTACACCTGTTTTTGAGGATGCAGGAATCAAGGTCTCTTCAGATCAAATGTTCTTCAGATTACAATTACTTATGCCAGTGAGAATCAGACCTAACCAGCTGTACCTGGATCAGGGCCACACTCTGTCTTTCTCCTAGAACAGGTCTCCTTCAGTCCAAATGAGAGCCCAACTGGAAATCCACATTTGGACTTTATCCCTCTACTAGCCTTTTTGGGAAGTCCGAAAATTCATCAAGAATCTGCTCCCCTACAAATCTGCTACTGGAGAAGCCAGGCCATGCCTTCTTCTGATCTCAGTTCACAGTGCATCCCCTGCCCTTGACTCTTTATGCTGTAAACAGAGAACAGACTTTAGAGGCTTATAACAGCCTGGAATGGGGAAGCGTACACCCCATCCACAATTCCAACTCCCTCTGCTGGTCTCATTCTTTACTGGAAAATTACTCTCTCAAGTTCTGTACCACTTAGCATTAGAACTGTACAATAGGGTAGCTGAGCAGGATTCATCTTATTCCTGGAGATCACCAACTGAGACATGGAGTAAGCAAGATTTATTTCTTTTAGTCCTTCTCCCTCCACAACTAGTAAAAATGATATAACAATGTATGTGAACAGTATACAGGTTATATCCAAAACCTGGATATAATCTAGTAGCGTCTGATATGTCTTTGAACAGTATTCATAGTCCATATAAAAATATAAACTATAACTATTTAAGAAGCCCCTACCTTTCAGAAGACCTCCAAGTGTCTTGCTTTGGGACTGCTTAGAACTAAGACTAATTACTCCTTGCAAGTCTGGAAATATTGAAATTGATGCTTCATAAGAACATAAGAAGAACATCAGAAAGAGCCTGTTGGATCAGACCAGAGTCCATCTAGTCCAGCACTCTGCTACTTGCAGTGGCCCACCAGATGCCTTTGGGAGCTCACATGCAGGATGTGAAAACAATGGCCTTCTACTGCTGCTGTTCCCCAGCACCTGCTAAGGCATTTGCAATCTCAGATCAAGGAGGATCAAGATTGGTAGCCAGAGATCGACTTCAATGCATAGATTGGCTTCAGGACTTTTGACCCTGATTTGGGGCCTTTCAGTTAGCTAATTTCATACCTGGTGACATGAGGGTACCTGCAGTGTAAAATTATGCTGTGTGGCTGAATAAATGTGCTGCTGGTGCTTCTGAAGCAAACCCCTCAGCATCTAATGGAACTTCTTCAAGAACCACAAGCTGTTTAATGCTCCTAATATGTCACACATTGATATTATACAGCACAGAATTAGCTTTGCCTCCCGACCACACTGGCTCAAACTTCAACAACTGGAAACACTGTTGTAGCTCTACAGAAGCTAGGTTTCAAACAGAATTGCCAGGTGTCCTACTTTGGAGGAAGATTTTCTGCCCCAAGATGGCCATTCCTGGTGCCACTGGCACTGGGAAGTGGGAGAAAAATGGGGGGAATTGCCAGCAATGTGGTATCACTTCCAGTAATACTTCAGCAATTGGCCAAAACACTATGGTCTAATGCTAGAGCATCACCAGCAACTCAGTATGTCACTGGCAAAAAGGGGACTCTCACTGGTGCCAACCGAGTGTTGGCAATCCTGCCTTCAAAGCAACAACTACCTTTTCCTGCTGCAGCTTCAGAATCAGGCCACGCTGCTTCTTCCGAATAGGCGGCATCTTGTCATCCTCTCCTTTGTCTCTCAAGCGTCTGTGAAAAATCAAGAGAACTGCATTACATTTTTGACAGATTAACTTGCACCAATTTTGTATTTTTACATTTCTTTCTCAAGAATAAAACAGTACCATAGCTTTCTCTCTCTCTTTAATAAGACTTGAAGTTCTCAATGATGTACAGAAGCCACGCTGTCAGTTATTTTATCACACATATCCTCTTCCCATGATTAAACTTCCACATGGCACATAATATTTTTATTTTGAACATAAGAGTTTTAAAAAACACAGGCTGAACCCTCAGTTCTAAGGAGGCACACATAGCTGTACAAGCTCACAAAACTCCATGCAACATTGCAGTGTGCTGTGATAGCCACTGCAAGAAAGGTGTTGGAGGTCCAACCAGCAATTTCTTTTGTCTGTAGTAGCCCGATTCTTGCAGATTACTGTCAAAGGTGAAAGAGGTGGATTTGCAGAGTTCCAAACTAAGCTGGTTGGCCCTTGAGAGAATGTAACCCTGCATTTAGTAAGCAAATCATAGGTTGATATAATTGTGCTTTCTCTTGCCCTCCCCATTGTTCCAAAAAGACTCTCCCTTAAGAGTTAGATGGACTTTTTTCAAAATGCCCACAACACCAATAATCTGAAATGCAAAGAGGAATTCCTGTATTCTTTTTCTAACAAGTGGGAAACTGGGACAAAACTTCGATTTGTGCTTCAGTTAAATTCATGAGGTTCCTGCGGATCCCTTAAATGTTGCTTCTAGGCCAGAGCTTGTCACCAGATGACCAAATCTACTCCAGAACATCACTTCTCATAAACTGCATGGAACACTTCTTCTTTGGTTGCTTGTTCATGGTGCTACATTAACAAGGGGAGTTTGTAATCAACATGTAGCAGAGTTGAAGAACAACAAAAGATGGCATCATATAAATCTCTAGGATGGAGTGCAAACTTGAATTACAAACTATTAGCACATATCTAATAATGATGGGTAGTAGCTTCAGCACTTCTGAACTCATTTTGGCCATGCCAGCAGGAACTGATGGGGACTGTAGTCCATGAACATCTGAAGCGCCAGAGTTGGACACCCCTGTTCTAGACTATCATGAAAGAAGTACCAAAGGAGGAGTGTTTTTTGCAGTTATAGGAAATGATGTTCTGAGGCAGGGCTGGTCACCTGATAACTCATGAGGGAGCTCTGATCCAGAGCTAAGAGCCTGAGCATAGTGCATGGATAAGCTGTCTTACACATATGTTGCACAAAATTGCAAGCAAAAGAAGAAAGAAAGAGTGACTGACAGACAGGAGGGTTGGGGAGGGAGGAATGGAAAAGAACATGGAAAGGAAAGGATTTTCTCTGCCCCATAAGTCTCCCATGTCTGGTTTCCAGGATCCCCATACTTTTTCTGGTGCTCCAGCCAGGCTAGCTCAGCCTTGGTCTTCTCTTTCAGTGCTTTCTCCCGCAATCGGAGCAGCGAGGACTGATGAGCTGCCCGCATTTCTTCTTCCTTCATGTACTGCCGCACCATTTCCATGGTGAATTTGGAAAAACTGTCTTGGCCTCCTGAGAAGGGCAGGCTTAGCTCCTGAAACAAGACCACAGTTCCAACTCTCAGTTTCCACAGAAAACCAGAAATTTCTCCTGCCCCCATTAACTAGAGCAAAGGAAAATGCCCTGGATTAACTTAGAGTAGTTGGACCGGCATGCCCTCTTTCTTCGATAAAATATATGCCCAACACTGTAGAATGAGAAGCTAGCAAAAGCTCATCTGAGGAATTAGTGAACATGTGTTTGTTGGCTTGTCTCCCTGTCCCCCCACCCCACGGTTCTCTTTTAGGAAACCACTGAAGCTGCAGAGCACCTTATAATGGCATAGTGGTTAATGGCAATAGCGTAGTGGTTAAGACCAGGTGCACTCTAATCTGGAGAACCGGGTTTGATTCCCCACTCTACCACTTGAGCTGTGGAGGCTTATCTGGGGAATTTAGATTAGCCTGTGCAGTCCAACACATGCCAGCTGGGTGACCTTGGGTTAGTCACAGCTCTACGGAGTTCTCTCAGCCCCAACCATTCCACAGGGTATTTGGTTGTGGGGGGAAGGGAAAGGAGATTGTAAGATCCTTTGAGTCTCCTACAGGACAGGAAGGGGGGTATAAATCCAAACTCTTCTCCTTCTACTACTAGCATGCAACTAGTTAATTTCCTATGATACATGAATATCCTTCACCCACAGAAACAAGGCTCTCGGGGTCCTGCAGTCACCTTGCCAGTAACACTGAGGAAGAAGAGGAGGGAGTTCAGGGGCAGCACAGGCCTGGAAAAGTTTCAGCTCAATCCCTTTAGACTTGAGGCCTCACAACTTTCTATTCAACAAAGGGGTTTTATTTGTGGAATGAAATTACATTCCTGCTTTCTCTGAAAAACATGTTGCCATTGCTAGGGAGCTAAAGCGAAATAAATATTGTTGTTTTGAAGATTCCAAGGGAAGGGGTGGGGGGGGGGGGAATAAGCCTTAGATTCAGTTCAATTCTTTCCTCCTCACACAATTTCATTTTTTATGATGAAACTGTCTGTTTTAGTAGTGACCAATGGGCCTTATGCAATTTTTGCAGGCCTGACAGCGTTTTCCTAGTTTGGAGCCTGCCTGCGAATAACTGGCCATCCTAAACTTCCTGGAAGACTCCCAAATATGTCAGGATATAAAATACTGAGAACTTGCTTTGACAGGGGACAAGGCTGGCTTTCCAGGAGCAGCTTCCTCATCAGAATAATCGTGGTGACCTCTTTTCTTCAAGTTGATCCGGCGGTGACTCTCGGAAGGTAGCAAGGACCGGAAGGACTTCTCTTCAATCTCATCTTCTGTCATGGACTCGTCAAATTTCAGGGAATATTCTGTAGCAACAGAAGTTGAATCTGAAGAGGAAGCCAGAAAGATTTATTCTCAAGGGAAAGCCTTCGTGATAGAAAAGGTCCACCAAGTAGATTTTGTCTCCAGCTTCACAAGTGAGTTATGCGTATCTGTGGTCCATAACTCAGTGGTTCAGACCATAAATGTGGAAGTGTGAATCATGGCACAGTGTGACAGTAAACTAGCTGACCTGAGCATGGGTGACATGAGCCACACAACAGGGTCACTCATGGATAAGGTGTGATATCTCCCAAGTAGGAGGGACTGCCCAGATATGTAGAAAACTATAACTTTGTAAATTAAAGGATAATGAGGAAAAAAACAGTCTCGTGAGAACAAAATATGCTTTAGAAGGGATGGAACATTCAGGCCAATGACCATTAGTTTAAAAAAAAAAGAAATGGGGGAGGAGAAATCAGTCTGCTTAACCCCCCTGAGCACCTTATTGAATTCTGGAAGGCGGACTTTTGAGGAATAGGGTTTTCAAATTGTTTCCCTCCCACAGGTTCCCATCTTGTTGGATTTTACCTCCAACTATTGGCTATTAATTTCCAGACAAAAACCTGACTTGGTCTTCCCTTTCAGAAAATAGCAGGGACACCACAAAGAGGCACAGGGAAGCTACAAACCCTACACCGCGTCCCTCAAGTCAGCTTACAGGTTGACCCTTTATGTATTTACTCAGATATAAACCCTGATGAGTTCAGGGTGTTTTACTTCAAATAAGAAAACAAAGGACTCTGATGCAGCTTGACAATTCCAGTCCTCTTACGTCTGGCATACCCTCCTGTCTAGTCATGTCAGTAGGTTCAAGAGTGCTTACAGTCTACACAGGTTGGTGCTGTTAGAAGAAGCTGTGTGTCAGGAAATCCCCCACTTCAAGCCTTACCTTCTCATTTGAAGTCCAGCCACAATTACCTCAGCCACTGCCTTCCATTATATTAGGGATCATTGTAGGCTAATCTATCCTGCACACCTGCTGTGAGACTCAGTGACGCAAGCAAAGTAGTAAGCCCATTGTGTTCTGCCTGCATGCCTCCCTTACACACCCAGAAACAAAAAAAAAATCAAAGCATCACCTCGAACCACATGATTGCTTACAAGAGACCTGAGCTTTTTCAAGATCAATGAACAGCATACAGAGTAAGAGATGTTCACAGCCAATCAACTTCCCAGAGTTTTCATCCCCATATTAGTGGACTTCAACTGCACAGACAACTTGGATGGCTTCATTCTTTGCTCACAACTAACTAGCAAAATGCCTATCTCTGTGGTGGCGAACCTATGGCCCTCCAGATGTTCATGAACTACAATTCCCATCAGCCCCTGCTAGCATGGCCAATTGGCCATGCTGGCAGGGGCTGATGGGAATTGTAGTTCATGAACATCTGGAGGGCCATAGGTTCGCCACCACTGGTCTATCTCCATTATGGAGAAGGATATGACCTCCAAGAAGAAGGCTGCACAACACACCTGTGCCCCTGCAGTAGACACGCGAGAAACTCACAGGTACGGTTGAAAAGATGGTTTCATCTCTGTACTGAAACACTTTTTCCTTACATATGAGAGAAAAATAAAAGGCGTGTAGCAAGACATACCATAAGGGTAAATCTCATTCAAGACTCGAAGTTGTTTTGGGGGGTGGGTTGAGAAGCTGGTTTTGCCCATTCTCTTCAACAGCATTACCTATTGAAACTCATTCTTCCGTGGCATAAAACTTAATTGAAGTTACTGAGTACTCAACCGCCACTTAACTACACCATCCTATCCTGAGCAAGACAAACAGAAGGAACCTAAGACACAGCTTTATCATACTGGTGGTAAATTATAAAACATCCATGAGTTTCTTTTAAAAAACAAACTCTACCGAGTTGTAGAGACTGAATTATTGTTTTAAAGAAGGGACAGTAATATTCAGAACAATGAAAGTGAGAACCAGCAGCCAGCAGCTCATAACCAAAGTCCAGTGAGGCAACCAAGTGACAGAGTGTCAAAAATCAGACTGCAATTTCCCAAGCAGCTCAAGAGCTGCCAAAATGTCATCAGAATTACTTGAATGTTGTCAGGCGGGACACCTGACATCCAACAGGGTCCTCGTTTCTGTCATGCTAATGGTGTTTCCCTACTTTCGGTTTCCTGCTGTCTTTGTGCTTTGCAACCTGTAGCAACGTAGATTGCGCCCAAGCGCCAGTTGGACCAGCAGGTTGGACTGATAGCCCTTCGTTTGGCCTTGAGAACTAACAGCTCTCATATTCCTGCTCTGTGTTGCTTCTGCTTTGATATCTCTGGGAGATGAAGGGAAGGGGGGCACATTGGTGGGCATAAAGGCTGCTTGGGAAGTCAATCTTTAGAACTGGCTTCTTCTGAGGCCACGCTGTCGTCTGTCAATAAAGGTACTACAAAGTCAATTGATTGAAATAACTGAGTCCGATGTTGGTAACAGATCCAGGGCTTGACACACGTGGAGGCTGACATGAAGCAGCCAGAGGAAAAGTTTCATCCCTTGTTATACATTTTCTGCATGACCCAGTCACAACCATTGTGGAGTGACGCACACAAATCGTCAGTTGGCAGTGCTCATCTGAGGACTCACCTCTCTCATCTGGGATAGATGGAATGCTATTACTCTGCAGGGAACCATTCTCAGCTGTCTGACACTGTTCTTCAATGGAACTGTTCGATTTTTCACGACGGGGGACTTTTTTGGCCTCCTTGGAAAATGGAACAGATGGGCTTTCCTGGCAACTGCTGCTGCTGCTTCATACAAAGATATAACAGGAGGACACAGATGAATGACTAGGATTGTACAGACAAGACTAAAGAAAGCCTTAGAATGACGGTCAAAGAATACACATCTATTTTTATCCAAAGAAGGTGATGTTTGCCTTCTCCTTTCAACGCCTCCAATAAAAACTGCAGTTCATTTGAAATTCTGAGTGTCTGTCAGATTGGCACAAATGTAACGTAGCTTGACTAATGTAACATCTAATATGTGTTAGACAAACTGAATGGGGAAGGTCAACATAAGCTGTGACTTGGCAGCTACATAGTGTGTGGCCTGCCAGATGCTTGGCAACCCGCAAGTGATGGCAAATGGCTGACGAAAGAATTGCACTGAGCCCTTGGTGGTGCACTATACAAGATGTGGGCTGCATTCCAAAATCATACAAAAACCAATGACATCCACAGCTGCCTGAAATTTTTTCTGAGTACAGCTCCACTGCTACAAAGGACTAAAGTAATAGTAGCAGCTACACATTCACAGGGGTCAATGAAAGGTTAGTGGAGAATAATCTGCCAGTCTTTCTGGAATACTCTGTGACTTGTTCATTTTGTCAATTAGCGATGGAACTTTATTTTGCTACCTCTATTCAGTTGTTCGAATAACCTCCCTCAAACAGATGTGTCAGTGTATAACTTGTCCCATGCATTCATAGTGAGGACGTATCAAAGCATACGCTCCCCTGAAATCTATCTTGTTGCCTTAAACCAGGGATATCCAACTCTGGCACTTCAGATGTTCATGGACTCACTTATCTCCCATTAAGCTCCTGCTGGAACAGCCAAATTTCACCCTGCCAGCAAAGGTCTGATCCACGGGAATTGTAGTCCATGGAATTACCTGAAGCCATGAATTGGACACTCTGCCTTAAGTAATCCTTTACTCCTCTGAAACTCTGACCAGTTTCCAGCTTCTTTCATGTTTTGTCTTGTTGATTTATTTGTTTTTCCAAGGTCCATACTCCTTGTTTTCCTTGGGTGGTAAAAAGGTTTGTGCTTTTTAAAGGATGCCTTCTTGCCTTTTTATGCTGTCCGAGACGTTGTTATACCTTGTCTCACAGAAAGAAAGAACCTCAAGGCGGAATCCTTCCTTTCTGCTCAGCAAAGAAATCCACTAGTGCAGTGGTTCTCAACTTTCCTAATGCTGCGACCCTTTACCACAGTTCCTCATGTTGTAGTGACCCCCAACCATAAAATTATTTTTGTTGCTACTTCATAACATGTGTTTTCCAATGGTCTTAGGTGACCCCTGTGAAAGGGTCATTCAACCCCCAAAGGGGTCGTGACCCACAGGTTGAGAACCGCTGCACTAGTGCAAGGTGAATTCTATCTCTGGAAGAGCCTCCTGCATCTGGAACAGCCTCCTGCATTTTTACTCCAAAAGAATATGTCACCCTTATCTGAACAGAGTGGTAGGATAGATACCTCACCTTTCTTCTATAAGTTCGAAGTGTTATATTTCGTTAGTCTCTTAACTAGTCATAGAAAATGCCTTGAAAGTTATCCAAAGCTGGCTTGAACTTTGCAAAATGAAACATAGTTATGAAACAAAGAAAGGAGATGAGAGAGAGAGACTAGATATATTATTTCAACCAGCTAAAGAGCAGCAATTTAAGAGCTAACCTAGGGGTCCCCAACATGGTGCCCATAGATGTGCCTGCTAACACCTTTGTGGTGCCCATCAAGAGTTTTCAGAAAATGGATGGGGCTAGGTCAGGAGTCTGCAACCTGCGGCTCTCCAGATGTTCATGGACTACAATTCCCATCATCCCCTGCTCATGGACTACAATTGGACTACAATTCATGGACTACAATTGGCCGTGCTGGCAGGGGATGATGGGATTTGTAGTCCATGAACATCTGGAGAGCCGCAGGTTGCAGACCCCTGGGCTAGGTGGACGGTTCTGCCCGGCAGGACTTCTGATTGACCTTGCAGATTAAATCCTGTTAGACACTGCTTCTGCCTGAAATGTTGAAGAGCTGCTATTAAAAGTATATGTAACTTCACTCCCTCACATTACGTGGTTAGCTTGACTCCTGTGGCAGGCATTTTGTCGCTGTGCCCACTACCTTGTGTCAGAACTCCAAAGGTAACCGCAGGCTGAAAGAGGTTGGGGACCCCTGGGCTAACACAAGTTTTCTGCATCAAGTATTATCCATTTCTTCCTTTGCTGCATTTGTAACTCATCAAATCTAGTTCCTCACCTCTGATCATGTGTTTTTGATCTTGATGATTCCGAATAACTATCAAATGAATGAGAGTAATGGTGCTTGGAATCACCCGTCTCCTCTTTATTTTGTGAATAATTACTTGACTCAGCTTTTCCTATCACAAAGAAAAGCAACCATGTTTGAATGACCGTAAACACTCAAAGAAACGCTGTCTGAAGCTAGATTTGATTTTAGGTAGTGAATGAACTTGAATATTCATAAGGGCAGAAGTCACTTAAAAAAAAGTGAGGGGAGCTGAATGAGAAATATATCAAGCTGCACCTGCAGGAAACCGATATATGCTATGGAACCTCACTTACCATTCAATAAATTACAAAATCTTATAGCAGCAGCAGAGAGGATTTCTAGCTTTGTATATGCAACCTACTACACTGGCAGGAGAATGATTAATTTATAGCAGAAGTTTCCCACCAAACAGATTAGCAACATGGGATGCTATTTGGCAAGGATCAACCCAAGTTAGGAGGCTTCCCTTTCCAATGCCAGGTCCTAGGAAAGAAATATTAAGTAGTAGGGGAGAAACTGGAAATGCTGCCTCAATGGCGAGGTGACTAAAGCAAAGGCAAAGATGGTTTCCTTCCTAAGGTCCACAGCAGGAGGAGGAGCACAAGTGGTTTTGCCTGACTGGCACACATCTTCCTCAAGGTCCTAGAACCATTCCAATCCAACCTAACCAATCAAAGAGGGACAACCTATAAGCAAAGCTTAACCATTTAAAAACCCACATGCATTTTTTTTCTAGGTTTTAAGAGGAAAAAAACACCGCCCATATTTTATCCCTGGAGCTTAAATGGTCCATAAAATACCTGCTCATATCACAGTGACTTGTAACTTCTTTATGAATGTTGCATGATAGCTTCGCTCTGGTCCAACAGCATGGAAACCAAAAGTTTGCAGGGTCTGAATCCAACCGAGATTTGCACATGGGCCAGCTCTGTCATCTGGAATAAAGTTGGAGGACATGTGCATGAAATTTCACAAATGTACCCCTGCTACTCACGTACTAGCTAGCCCTTTGAAGTTCACCAATCTGGCCTTTTAAATTTCTATGCCTGAATGTATCAACAGACACTCCTCTCAGTCCAATGCCCTTTTGCCTTAAGAGACAGTTGCACAAGACGACTGGGGTGTGTGGCTTTGGTGAAACGCCAAATTCTCAGTACTGTGCAAAGTACACACATATGGCTGATGGGAATCAAAGCTTAGTCCATGAACATCTCATACCACTTGGAGTTTGCAGACCCCTGTTCTGGAAGAGTACCTCTTCAAAATGTGTGGAATATTAAATGTAACTGGACAAGTGCTTCTCTAGAATTAGTATCCTGTTTGCAGACATACCTCCACTACTAACAAGTCATGGTTCAAACATTAGTTTTGTTTTCGCTTTAAAATAAAGACCCAAAGTATTACATTCCCAAGCTTTTACCACAGAAGCATAACAGGGAGGGTGGTGGGTTTCCAGAGGTTCTGTGAAAATGACCCATGGTCAGGGAAAGATCTCTTTCACACCATGCAGCGCCTTTATGAGGGTGCTGCTTCCACCCTGCAATCATCAGGGTTGACTGAATAACATTGTTTCAATTCACCAGGCATATACTAGGTGTATGGCTCGGCCCGTATGCTTGGTGCACCTAATTTACCCCACTACCAAAACCTGGGAAAACCTGGCTTGACTCGCAGGAAGCTGGCAGCTCGGGAGGCAGGAGGTGGAGGCTCCTCATTGGGCAGTAGGATTCCCCTGGATGTCACTGCCCACAGGAAACTCCCTCTGCCTACTGCAGGCTGGCTGGGATTCCTCAAACCCTGCTCGGGAGGCAGAGGGAGTTACTGATTTGGGTGCAGTGGGACTCCCTGGATGCTCACTAAGCCAAATTAAGTGAGCTCCTCCTGCCTCCCGTCGAGAAGTCCAACCAGCCAGGGTGCCCTCGGGAAGTTCCCCTTCGGCCCTCTTATGAGGAGGGCAGCAACAAGCTGCTTCAGTGCAGCCACAGGGAGGGCTGCGTCCCGCCACGCCCCAGCCTTGGCAGAGGGGTCTGGGGAGCCGGGCTGGTAAGCTGGGCACCCATGTATAAGCCGAGGGGCATTTTCATCCTTAAAACAGAATGAAAAAAAACTCATCCCTGTCCCACCAAGTACACTCGATTGCCTGCACTTCCAGGCATACCTAAGATCCAGACATACTCAACACTCAGTATGTCCAACAGCAGCATACAACTGATGTGGGAAAGTGTCCCACCTTCACTGCCCCCCTCCAACAGGGAGTGGGCTTTCTTTTCCAGTAATACACATATGCTAGAAAATTAGGAGGCTCACCATTTAAAAACCCACACCATTTGGTTTGGTACATGAGGTTTTCAAGAGAAAACAATGTTCTGACGTGACAGCTACGCCTGCCTGAGAACCCTCACACCAGCCACACCTTGCGGATCTCGCCGAAAGTGCAGCACCAAGTAGTCGGTCAGGGCAGCCTCCATTTGCATTGTTGCTATCTTAAATGGTTCCCTGGAGAGCCTCGGCTGCCTCCTGCCGGGACTGCACTAGCTGCTGCAGCCACTCATGTAACTGTAGAGAAGGAGGCCGACATCTTTTGGAACCACTGTCGGTTTCTCATTGGAAGTTGCAGGAATTAGAGTGGCTCAAGAGAAACCTGAAGGGGAGTCCAACCCTCCACGGAAGAGAAGACCCAGTATAGTGCAACACTCTAAACAAATCAATATACATGGCACACAGACAGTTGGCACTATAAATGAAAGGAATCTCACACAAAATACACTAAAACTTTTCTAGAGTTATGTTCTTTACCAAAGAATTAGGAAATTCCTCTCTTAGAGGGTTAGAGATATATAATTGTCCTCATTTCCCTTATTATGTGCAGGACCGCAAATCACAAGCATGAGCTGATCAGTTCTTCCAACACCCCAGGAACAGGAAAAGCTAGAGGAGGTCAGCTGGACCTAGGGTGCAGAAATCTTTAAATGTCTCAGCATTTTGCCAAAATTATAGGTGGCCATTTTTTTTAGAGAAAAACATGATAAACTGAATTGATGGGACAAATGTGTATTTAATATTGTATTATTACATTAAAGTATGGTTTTAATTACTGTATAGCTGGGTCTGTGCTCAGACTTGGAGGATTTGTTTTGAAATATGCTTTGTCTTTAGTATCTATACTTTAGCTTGGTGATTTCTAGTATAAGCTTTAGTTTTGCCTCAGTACAATGTGGGTCTTCCTGAATGGTACTTAAACTTATTTTGTCTTTGTTCCCCTAATGGACCTGTGGCAATAGGGTCATGCGTGAAAATCCCATTCTGATGGATTTCCCAATAATATTTCCCACTGGCATACTCTTCTTCTACACTGTTTGAAAGGCAACAAGCATTACCCTTAGCTGCTTTCTGCTTGCCGCGCTCCTTCCAACTGCCTCTAAGCTCGTCAAAGCCTCTCGCTCGTGGCTTCGAGTTTCCAGAAGAGCCAAGTCCACGCTTCATGTAAGCTGTTGCTGTGCCTTACACAGCAGTAAATTAACCCAGTCATTGAATCTTGATTTAATGTTAAAGATGCTCAAGTTGAAATACCTCCTGTAGTGGTGGTAAACAAGTGTATCTTTTTCTAATCTGGAGAACAGGGGTTTGATTTCCTGCTCTGTCACTTGAGCTGTGGAGGCTCAACTTAAGTGAAACCCGCATTAGTTTATGGGCACCCAAATGCAGGATAGTTGCAAGGCAATTTTAATAGCCTCAAGCAGTCTCTCTCAAAGCTCTCTAGTCCCACCCCACCTCTGCCAGGGGTGTTTGTTGTGGGAGGGTGCTAGGAGATTGTGGGCCCTCTGAGTTTTCCTTAAATAGAGAGAGGGGGATATTGAATCCAACCTCTTCTTCCTTCTCCACCCCAATGCTTTATGTTTAATAACTTCAAAATTTCTACTCTGATCATACAGAAATATCTGTGGTGTTATACAATTAAACTAGTTAGAGAGGTATCTGAGCTGACAAGAAAAAAACATGGAACCCTTTGGCAGAGATACTCTCTGGGGCCCATCTATTTATCGACACCAAGACCCAGAATCAAACTATCCAAACAAATCAAACAATTTGCACCCATTGCCTCCTCAATCTGGCAGAGTCCTTGTAGACCAGGTCCCCGACTTAGCCCCTGGTCTCCAGATGAGTACTTCTGAAGACATCATTAACTGATTTATTTTATGAGGCCTGCAATTCGCAAAATTATGACCTCATAGAACAAAAGACAGCAGCCACCAGTAAAGCGTAGTCATTTGTAGACACAATTTAACAATCAACAGAAAAGCTTTAGTATATTATTTCATTCATTTAAAGCATTTAAATGGGAAGTCAATCTGACAGTTCTGTAGACTAAATGGAAGTATGCAAATATTCTTCCAGTGGAACTCAAAGAAAAAAATTCTCTCAGAGCCAGCGGTGCAGCTATTTCCAAGGTAATCTTTACGAACAAAAAAAAGATAAATCTAAAGCAAATACGATTTGTGAACTCTACTGCCACCTTTAGCATTTGAGCCAATGAGACATTCTCTCCTGTTGGTGCAAGGGGAATGCCCGTCTATGCGTCCAGATCCGAATAGCCAGCCCATTGGTGACTCCTCAATGGTACACCAAAGTAATTTATTCTGTTGACAGGCTTGCTGGAGACCAGCAGGGGAGAAGCGCATGGTGCCTGTAAGCAAACACATGATATTAACATCTGAAGCTGCCTTGTAAACCAAGTCAGAACACTTTTTTTTGGTCTGCTCACCAGTCACACCACCTGCTCCAGTCCTGCTGGTTCCAGAGAAGGCAACGTTTGGTTTGGATCCTGAAGTTATGGGTGCTGGAGGGCTTGAAGAAGGTGGGTCTGGTCTTCTCTAGGGGCCAGAGGATCCAATTGTTTTGCACAGTCCAACCTGGAGATTGAGGAGAGCTTGCAGAGCTTGCTGTCCTTGGGGATCTTAACTTATCTGGGAGACTAATAGAAGAATAAAGACTTCATTTTTCTTCTGGTTTGATTATTCCTCCCTAAATCCAGTCATTTGGCTAGACAAACAGGGCATTCACACTGCAGAAGCCAAGAACCATTTATTTAGGACACTGTAAAATCTACTGCCAGGCTGCGAATCGTATAGTGCTAGTACATTTGAGAAGGCTTTATATGTACTATATGGTCTAAACAATTCAGAAACACTTTGATACCAAAGAGCCGAGCCCAAAGTTCATATTTCTAATCCAAAATATATTAGAAGTGCATATAAAAGGAATTTAAACCTTGGACATCGCATGTGTGGTTGACACAGGTTTGACACATGGAATCATAAACTTAGAAAAGACCACAAGGGTCATAAAATCCAACACCCTGCCATGCAGGAATACACAATCAAAGCACCCTTGACGGCCATCCAGATTTTGTTTAAAAACCTCCAAAGGAGGAGACTCCATCAGCCTTGGAGGCAACGTATTCCACTGTCAAACAGTCCTTACTATCAGAAAGTTCTTTCTAAGGTTTAGACGCGGAATCTCTTTTTCTGCACCTTGAATCCATTACTCCCTCTGTCTCTATAGTGCCATGCTGGCAGGTGACCTTTAGCCACTAGATGTTATGGATTCACACTCAGCCCCTGCCAGCATGAGCCCAATTTGCCATGCTGGCAGGAAATAGGCTGGAGGAATCCTGTAGTCCGGCAAGACGGGATGCTGCCCACACCACTGTCCCAGAAGTGGTCCTCCTGGAGCTGCAGATAACAAGCTTGCTCCATCTTCAACATGACATCCCTTCGAAGATTTAAACATGGCTATCATGTCACCGCTTAACTGCCTCTTCTCCAGACTAAACATACCTAGCTCCCTAAGTCGCTTCTCATAGAACATGGAATCCAATAAGTAAATGCACCTTTATGGGTCTTTTCACATGTTATGGTTCAGGAATACATTTTTTAAAAATGGATGTGGCAAGCAAGAGTTGGAAATATCCTATAGGTATATCTGTCAAGAGTTGAGATTGTTACAACAGTTTGTGACAATACTATACTTGCCCTTGGCACAGGAATGCCCAATAAGAATTGCTGACTTTTGAAATTCCAAAGGAAACAGAATCTTTTCCACACAGCGTGCGAATAAATAATGTTGCAATGACCATTCAACTTCGGATTTGTTGATATTAGTTTCCACCCCTTGGCCTGTGACCAACCTTCCTATTTTGCTGCACTCAAAAAAGTCTGACAAACCCACAGGCATGTAAGAACTGGGTGTCAAGGATCATTAGTACTATTTATTAACATGGCACTTCGTATCTAGAGCAATAAAATGATTACTAGAATACTACAGTATAAAGCCATAATTTGGTGGTAATATGCAATTGAACTTCTATTAGCAACTTTACCTCATCAAGGAATGACCCGACAGTTCTTCTAATGTGTTGTCAGAGTCTGGATTCTGCCCTTGTTCTCTACGAGATAATCCACTGAGAGGCACTGAAGTCTTAGTCTGTGACAGTCTGGGGTCCAGTTCTGCAGAAGTTTTGCTTTCTTCCCGCAAAGAGGCGTGAGAAGCCCCAGTTAAAGATTCCAGCCCTGTAACACATGTTTTTGGCAAAGGTTTTTTAACAAAACAAATATTCAAAAAAAAATTCAATACACATAGCTGTCGTGGATATGGCCACAAAAATAGGGAAGCATTTGCTGGAGCTGACTACACAGATCATGGAGAACGTTTCTGCACATGAGTCAGTTCTGGTCTAGCCTCAACTACACATGCCGAAAGGGTGTCCTCCTGCTGATGGCTTGGAGAGGTGCTGCACAACACAGCAAGATGAACCAATGTTCTGGCAATTAGCATAATGTAATGGTTATGAGGAAGTGATGTGGTGATCCAGGAAGTACCCAGTTCAAATGTGCCACAAACTCATCTGGTGGCCTCAGATGAGCCATTCTCTCCTAGCCTCCTATCTGCACATGTGGGAATGATAACACTGCTTTACCAAGGTCCTGGCCCTAGGTCAGAGGCTGAAGAGGGGCATGTAGGCCTCAAGGCAGCTTTTCCCTCAAGCACAGACCTCAGGTCTTGCTGCAAATTTTCCTGCAGGGATACCTTTCCAAAGCACACTCAAAGCCTTAGGACTGGACCAACAAAGAAAGGATATCATAGAAAATGGCACACGTACTTTCCTTTTTCCTTCTTCTTTTAGAAGATGCAGATGAGCAAGAAGAACTGGCAGATGGAGATCCTGAGGAATGGTGGGTAGACTCTTTAGCTTGCAGTTCATAAGGTGATTTCCTGCTGATAAAATCTTCTTTTGAGCTTGGGCTGCTTCTACAAACATTACCACAGAAGAAAAATACAATTAACACTTCTTAGCATATCACCACAGTGAAATTCATCTGACAAAAACAGAATCAATGACAATGATTTATCACTACAGCTTCTTACGTTAGTCACTGAAATATTCTATAAAGCAAGCTCAGGATTTTCAGCAGCCATAGTGGGAACAACTGCAGATATGCACTTAGATTTGATCTGAAAACATTACTCCATAGTTAATTAGGATTTAGTTGATGACTCTGGGGGCCAAGCATTAAGGGCACAATGATTTTAAGCTGATTTTAAGACATGTTTCTGCAACTGAGAATTGAAGAGAAAATATCACAGACAGCCTTTACTTCTAACAAGGCAACAGGATTTGTCCGTTAAACTGAACTCTCACTTTTAAATATATTCAAGTACATACATGGTAGTTTGCTAATGTACAGATTAAAAATATAAGTGATCAACAGGCTAATGAGCAAGCAAACAATTAGCTAGAAGTTGTAATTTAAACAATTTTGCCAGATCAAGGAAACTTCAGAATGTTTACATAATTCTTGAATAAAAATTCAGTTTCAAAGGTAACTGAGCTAACAGAACCATTTGTACTATTGAGCGGTTGTACAAAGTTGAGACCAGAAAGTTATTTTTGTTTCCTCAGTGCCACAATAGACTGATTCAGAAAAACTCTACTATATTCCTCTGACACTGAGAAACAGAAAATGAGATGCAGGGGGCCAGTGAACACTCCCAGGTAATGGAAAGCATGCATTCCCCCATATGGCCCCCAATTCTCCCCCCTTGCTCACTTCCCATCCCACCCATTTTCATTTCCCCACCACCACTGCCAATTTCCTAACTCCCCTCTCCCTTTCACCACATTCTCATCCCCATCCTGCTGCTTTCCCCCTCTGCCCCTTTCTTTCCCCCTTGCGTTGTTACTTCTTCCCCACCCTATACTTATGTCACCTACTTTCTGCTCTCTCTGACAAGTTGTTAGGGGTTTCCCCGCCCCTCCCAGTTTCTCAACTACACAATGCCAAGAACGATCTCAGAACAACTTACTTGGCATTTCTTTAAAGTTAGTCAAGGTGTTTTTTTTAAAAGTCCATTCTTACCTATCTGTTTCTCAGATTTTTCTGCCAATCCAGGCTTGTACAACCTAACCCACCTTCACACACCCAAATATCTTTGGTCCCACTGTGCAGATTTTTTGATCTACACTCTGAAGGCAGGTTCCGAATTAGATACATAGATAACACTGCAGTATATAAGCAAATACTCCTCAGCGCACAGCACTTTTAATGAATGAATTCTGTTCTGGTGCTACTTGTAAACTCACATGTACCTGGGCTCAACAGCAGACACTTTATCTGTCACCGTCCCACTACCCTGCGATGAGATGAAATCATCCTCATAGGAAAGAATACTATCCGGGGGGCTCATTATTGGAAGTGAAAGTTGCTGGATTGGGGATCCTGATTCTGACTGCTCCTCGGACCCTAAAAATGAAAAACGTGACAACTGTACAGTCCACATTTCAGAAATATTCAACCTCCTCAACAAGGCAAGGATATTCCAGATGAGCAGAAATCCAAAACTACTGAGGTTTCAGTCTCTTCTACATGGCTACAGAATACTTTGTAAAATACACTTTCTCTGGGAGACACAGTGTTGAAATGTTGGCCCATTTACTGAAGACAGTAAATTAATCCATGATATGATAGGATGTGCCAGTATTCCAACACAGATTAATTCAGCATGGCAAAGACGTTAAAATGTTGAATTAGGATCTGCTCTGACACATTAGGTATCCTTGGGTCAATCACTTCCTCTCAGCCTTACCTGAATGTTGTGGGGATAAAGGGGGCAGGGGGGAGAAAACCATGGAAACCATCCTGAGGACTTGGGTTGGATAAAAATGCATCTTCAAATGCACAATTTTATTGGTTAAAAAAAGCTGCATGCCAGCTATGCACTGAATTTACAACATGTGAAACATATAATGCACATAAAAATAGTGAAAAATGTTTGTTATCAATCATTTATTCTGGTCTGTTGCACTAAGCCTTAGCAATAAATTGTAGTACTTTTAATATAACAGATAATATAATCTCAGAGAAGACTGTCTTCTTATCAACTGCTCCTTCAGTCATAGGCATTAAAACAAAAGAACTTTTATACGACAATATACCAACGATATTTGACACTAAACAAGCTAACTAGAATTTACCATACCAATAATACGAGGAAGATGTTGATCAGGATATGTTTTGCTAATATTCACTACTTAAACAATTTTGGAGAAAGATACTTGATAAAAATACTTTAAATAACAGGATATGAAATCTCTTTTATTGGGACTCTTATTAGAACATATTCTTAAAGCCCACAGATGTATGATCTTTTTACTGCTGCAAACATGTTAGGTGTACACAGCTGGAAGACCACATATTTCACTGTATGATCTTGGTGTGGGAAACAGCAAAATTGTCAAATGGGACTAAATTAGTTAGGCTATGGATTGGATTTGATGACTGAGCTTATTTTTCTGAACGCTAGAAACTTTTTCATGATTTTTGGAGGGAAGTTATATGTGACTATGAATACAGATCATTGGTCATACTTTTTAAATTAACAGACTGATCAGTACATAATTATACCTAGAAGATGATATAGTTGGGTGCTATGTTTAACAATTATTACCACCATTGCTTTTGCAAGATTGTTTATTAGTTACTATACATAAACTTTATTTCAAAAATAACATGCACAGATAGAGTTGAACTTCACTACAACTCCAGCAAATTAAACCTCAGAGTTTATTTCATTTACAAAAGAAGAAGAGTTTGGCTTTATATTTCCCCTTTCTCTCCTGTAAGGAGACTCAAAGGGGCTTACAAACTCCTTTCCCTTCCCTCCCGCCCAGCAAACACCCTGTGTGGGTGGGTGGGGCTGAGAGAGCTCTAAAGAACTGTGACTAGCCCAAGGTCATCCAGATGGCATGTGTTGGAGTGCACAAGCTAATCTGGTTCACCAGATAAACTTCCACGGCTCAGGTGGCAGAGAGGGGAATCAAACCTGGTTCTCCAGATTAGAGTGCACCTGTATTTAGCCACTACACCACGTTGGTCTCGGGACAGTAATACACTTCTCATTTATCTGTTTTTCTTACCTTTCCCACAGAGCTGAAAAGATTTTGTGAAGATGTTGATGACGCTGTGTGGACTTCCTTTAGACAGTCCCTCCCACGGCCTTGAAATACTCCTCATCTGTGTGGAAAAGGGCAAATACTTTTCTGCTTCTTTCTGAAATTGTTCTATGGGCTCAAAGCCAGCTTTGTCTGCAGCACAGAACTCCTTTTCCTTCAACATTTCGGCTGTCCTTAAAGTTAAGTGCTTGAACTGGTCCTCCTCCTCTTCGGACAAGAGATGGTCACTGAGCGGCCCCTCGCTGATTGAATCTGTGCTACAGTCATGCGGAGCTACAACTTTACTCTCGGCCTTCGGAGAGCAGCTTGGCTTCTTGGATAGGTTTCCTACTATTCCTTCAGATCTTTGTTTGCATGGAAGACTGAGAGCGGCAGTGTGAGGGCTGATGGTCTCTGGGAGCTTTTTAAACTCACTAAGATTTCCCACTCCAGGAAGGCTATCATCAAAAGTTGTTTGACACACACAGGTACTCAGCATTTTCTGAAGCCTGGCTGAAAAGACATCGTTCTCTTCTCTCACTGGGGGGCTGCTGGCCTTTGCCCCATAGCCACTCCCCTGATTTCCTTGCACCAGGTCATGTCCAGAGTTCCAGGCTGCTCCATAATCAATGCCAGTTCCAGCTAACTTCTTGGCTTCACTTTCAATTCTGCTCGACAAAGAAGCTGCTGTTGCTTTCAGGGCTTCAATGCGGTCCAGTTTACTTTTATACTGACTAATGGTGGGTTGCAGCGTAGATGGCATAACTGGTTGCGTTGCCAAAGGCAAGGATCCCACAGCTGTGCTGTGGCTCCTCCTGGTTGATAACGCAGAGTCAAACCCCTTTTGAAAAACGCTCATTTGATCTAGAGACAGAAGCTGGGAAAAGAAACCTCCATTCAGGACAGCAGAACGCTGTGAGCAAGGTGGCTGGGCTTTTGAACTCAGTCTATCTGGCTGAATCCATACAGACTCCAACAAGTTGTTCCTAGAAAGCAAACAGTGGAACACTCATAAGTTTCAAGAATGGCATCTGGGCCGGGGGGAAAGAGAAAGAGAGAGTTGGAGTTGGCGCAGAAAGAGAATGAGTGCTAAGGAGAAAGAAAACTGGAATAAATGGGCAGAGAGAGAGCTGGAGTAGGGGGGCAGAAACAAAGCTGGGGTAGTGGGACAAAAGGAGAGAGATGGGATAGAGGGGCAGAGAGTTAAAAAGAGAGCTTGGGTGGCGGGGCAGGAACAGAGAGCTGCGATAGCAGGGCAAAAATAGAGATGATTAATAAGAGAAGGGACACGAGGATGGAGAATGAGAGGCAGGAGGATTAGTTTTCTAGAGGCTGTTGTATTTTTTTGCACAACAGGCGTTATTACCAGTAGCATGTAATCACTGCAAGTAAGCAAGAATCTGGCTTTCCTATTAAAACCTGGAACAGGTTCAGAGGAGGGCAACCAAAATGGTAAAAGGTCTGGAATCCATGCCCTATGAGGAGAGACTTAGGGAGCTGGGTATGTTTAATTTGGTGAAGAGAAGGTTAAGGGGGGACATGATATCCATGTTTAGATATTTGAAGGGATGGAGCAAGGTATCTGAAGCGATGGTGAGGGAGCAAGCTTGTTTTCTGCGGCTCGAGAGACTAGGACCAGGAGTAATGGGTTCAAGGTGAGAGAAAAGAGATTCCACCTAAACATCAGGAAAAACTTCCTGACAGTAAGGGCTGTTCGACAGTGGAATGCACTACCTCAGAGTGTGGTGGAGTCTCCTTCTGAGGTTTTTAAAGAGAGGTTTGATGGTCAGGAGTGCTTTGATTGTGTGTTCCTGCATTGCAGGGGGTTGGACTTGATGGCCTTTGGGGTCTCTTCCAACTCTATGATTCTATGAAAACCAACAACCAAAGCTCCTAGGAAGCTGGATGTTATACCCAATACAGTGTTATGCATTCTGTACTTCAGCAGAGCCCCAACACATACCCAGACTTGAGACCCCAAGCATATTAGCATTATGGCATAAAATCGTCTAGGCTCAGGATGCTGAACTGCTGCATTCTAAACTGTGAAGTGAAATTGCAGGGAAAATGCTAGTCACCTACAATACAACAAGTTTTCTTAGCAAAAGCTCTGCTTTGGTAGCCTTTTAAAAAGGACTCCAGCTCCCTTACCGAGCAAGAGTATGATGAGGTTCCCTTACCTAGCAAGAGTATGATGAGGTTCAGACAGAGACACATCGCTACTGGAGGAGGCACTAGGTGGACGCTCCTGTGCCTTGTTTTCCTTGTCAGACTCTCCGGACGGCTGATACCCAGGTTTGGGCTAGGAAGAAAGGGAAAATATGTTAATAAACTGGAAGAATAATTTTAAAGGCAATCCTTGAGACAAGAGTGAATCTCAAAGAAAACTGGCTCAGTCTGCTGGGATTCTGTTCCAACAACTGGATTTTTAAAAAAAGCCTGAATGGCATAGCAGTTAGTGTAAGACTAAAATCTGGGAAACCCAGGTTCAAATGCTCGCAGTCACTCTCTTTCAACTTAAACTACCTCACAGGGTTGTCGTGAGGATAAAAGGGTGGAGGGGAAAATGTAAGCGGCTTTTGGTTCTACTGGGAAGAAGGCAGGCTACAAACAAATAAATATTTTAAACCTGGATAAATAAGAATAAAATTCTAGCACTGACCAGCGTGGTGTAGTGGTTAAGAACAGGTGCACTCTAATCTGGAGAACTGGGTTTGATTCCCCGCTCTGCTACCTGAGTTGTGGAGGCTTATCTGGTGAACCAGGTTAGCTTGTGCACTCCAGGACACGCCAGCTGGGTGACCTTGGGCCAGTCACAGTTCTTTGGAGCTCTCTCAGCCCCACCCACCTCTCAGGGTGTTTGTAGGGTGGGGGGGGGAGGGAAAGGAGTTTGTAAACCTTTTTGAGTCTCCTTACAGGAGAGAAAGGGGGGATAAAAAATCCAAACTCTTCTTCTTCTGTAAACCCACAGCCCTTCTAAATTTAGCCACAAATGTTTAAAGCCTAGCCATTAAAAAGAACGGTAGACTGAATCACATACAAGAACCTTCAAATCCCATAGACAGTCATGGCTTTTAGGGCAATATGCTTCTGAAGCAGTTGGCTACTGCTGTAATGCCCAATTGTTGCAATGCTGATTGCATCTCAAGTCTGAACTCCAAGGAGGTTCAGCTGCTTATTTAGGAAGATGAGAACAGAGTTTTTAGCCCAGCAATAAAAAGACGTGCACGTCCTCCTGCCATCGCCTAATGGGCCCGAAGGTGATACTAGCATTGACAAAACCCACTGATATAAACACTAATCTTCATCTGTTATTTAAACCACATTATTTACAACACATAAAAGTGCTAGTCAACTTCCATTCGCTTCCATTCCAAACTAGATACGAAGAAAAGGGAAATATATTACTCATCACACTTGTTGCTGCCACCCACCTGTGCAAGGTTTTGAAGGCAAGAAAGTTTTCAGCTTGACTACTAACACAAGCATCTTCAAAACCGCAGTTTTCCCCAGCAATTTTTATACTGTTCTTAATTTTTCCCATGCCATTTTTTAAAAAAAATTCAAACAGCAAGAAGGCATTCCCTTCCCCAACAACTATACCTGCACATCCTGTAGGAGTGGGGGCTGTGGCACCTGAAGCAAGGTTTGATCTAGGAACAACTTGGTGTAAGTCTCTTGTACTTGCTTGGGGACCAGCTCAGGAGCCGATGCACTTTTTGTCTTATTAGCAAGAGCCTCTCTCTGCTTCCTGTACAGTTCTTGAAGTCTCTTGTTCCTCTGCTCCGTTGCCTCCTTCTGAGCTTTCTTCTGTTCGCTCTGCTTCTTCTTCCTTTCCTCTTGCTGTTTAATTATATACTGCCGAACTTCATCTGTATCATAATGACGTCTCTTAGAAATGACTTGAGACTCTTCGTTGGCACCCAGTTTGTCTGGTTTCCTCTTGGTCGGGCTGTGACTCCGGGTAAATGGAGCAGGCACTTCTGAACTCTGGTTTTCTTCATTCATCTCTGGCTTTGCATGCTGAGCCACAGAATCCAGCTGTAGGTCATCAAGAATTCCTTGGATCTCCACTGGCAGGAAGTCCTTATTTACATGGTCATCCTTTTGTTTAGCATTCTTAATAGCGGCATCTCTCTTCCTCAAGCTACTCTCCCTTCTTATTTTACTCCGGGATCGTTTGGGACTTCTTGAACTGGGTTTTACGATCACAACCCCGCCTGGATCAGATGCTGTCTTCGCAAAGTGAGATGCTGCGGGGGAAGGGGGGGAGAAGTGTCAGAAATGTTTCACTTTGGGCTGCCTAAAGGCTGTGTAAGGTGGACTACAGGGCTAATATATTTTGTATTATATCACAAGACGTAACACCTGAAAGCGGCAAGTACCATTTTTATTTAAACTCCCATAGGAAAGAGAAAGAGAAAGTGTCTACACTTTAGAAATGCAAGACAGATTTGGGGCATTCAAGCAATACTGCAGGAGAACTAGCTACAAAAGACAGGAACACATCAAACATGACTTCAGTTGCTGACAGAACAAAAGGAAGAGGTTGAGAACATTTAGAAGTTGGGAATCACGATGGAGATAAACCATTCAAAAAGCTTCCCCAGCTGGAGTAAATCAGCAGAAAGCTTCAGTAGTCTGGGGCTAGATGAGATCACTTCCTTCCACCTGATATCACTTCTTCAGCAGTTTAGTACTACAGCATCATCAATCTACCAGGTCTACCTGTTGAAGTTCAGGGCTAAGTAAAAAGGAGGCTTCTCATCTCACTCCAGACATGCAGGATGGGTGCATTTTTCTCTCTTCCCTATGCATTAAGGACATATCCTGTCCATAGCTGCAGGTGTTTTAGGTGGGGTTTATTGGGTTACTTATGGTTTTATCCTAAAATTGTAAGTTGTCTTCACAAGAGAAAGGGAGGATAAAAAGGGAAGTTATAAAGGGAGGGTATAAGTCAATAAATAATTCTGCTACTGATTTAAGGTACCCTAACTACTTAGGGCGTACAGCCTCCTATACATCTTAAACTACTTTGGAAGAAGGCAATGCAATTAAGTCAGAAGGAAGTTGTTTCCGTTCATTCTTAATTAATTCTCAGAACTTGACTATTTCCCCTTGAAATATTTATAGCTCTTCAGATGGCGGGAGAGGGGAGGCCAAGGATCCACCAGGGCAAAGAGGAAGTGAGGCCACCCAGCTCAAAGGAAGAAGTAGGGGTTTGGCACTTTAAGATTAAAATATATGCTGGAATAAATTCTGTTAGTCTCTCAGGTGCCACTGGATTCCTGTTTCATTTTAGTACATGTATCAGTGTGGATAGGTGAGTAGGTTCCAAACTGAACCCAACACAGGTACAATGCAATTCAATGGGTAAACCTAAGAACAAGCTAGTACCCTGATGTGCTACATCTTAAGAGGTTTTGGGTAATTTGTATCATAAGGCAATTCATCAAGGGAGTATTTGATCACACTGAGACTGAATAACTAGTTAAAAGAACTAGATTGCTCCTCAAATAAATTCACAGTCACCAAATACTGAGAACATTAAGGTTTTTTATATGAAGAAGTGAGGTGAGGGGTGGCATTCAAGGGAGGGGGCCGGCATCTGGATATGGCCCACCCACCCTAGCAGAGGGAGGGATGGGGAAGGGAGGCAGGTGAGTGAAGGAGGCGAGTGAGTAAGGGGAGGCATGCAAGGGGGGAGGGGAGGGGAGAGGGGAGGGGGGAGGGCTAGGTTGGAAAGCCAGCCTTGTTCTAATTACAAGACTGATCTCACAGGTGACAAAAACTACCCAAATGTGCAGTCTTAATGCAATGGGTCACATAAATCTCCTTTAGGGCTAGCTTTTTAGCAATGAGATTCCAAAACTACTCAGAATACCCTTTCCAGAGCATGAAAACAGCAAGTTAGACTAGCACGAGTCTCTGAAAAGATAAACAGAAGATCCTCAAACACAGACAAAGCTCCTAGATAGCTACTGGGTTTATATGTGAATTAGTGATTAAAAAAACACATAACCCAAGTATTCTTCCAAAATGTAAATGCTTAGACTTGCAACCTGTCTCATCCCAGGAGCTGAGGCTTGGTACTGCAAACAAAATACATCAAGAAATGCAGATTTAATCTAACTGCATGACGTTTCCCAAAACTTGTTAAACTTGCATCTTGATGACCACGTTACAAAATCAGAGAAGTGTCAGCATCTCATTTTAGGAAGCGGAGAGAGTGTTAAAGCAAGAATTACCAGACCAGCATCATTTCTTAGTGTGTCTGTTGTGGGGTCATTAATTAAATTAAGTCTGCCCTGCCTTATAAATATTATTATACTTAATACCCTGCTCTCCCCACAGGAGAGGGCTCAGAGCAGCTAACAGCGAAGATAAAATACAATTTATATAAAATCATAAAATACAAATGATAAACCACCACCCCTGATTTAAGGATGAAAATGGGGGTTGGCAAGAGGGAGGGAAGCCAGACAGCTGGGGGGAAGGAGGAGATGCCCCCATCATAGCAGTACATTACCTTCAGTTGAGGAAAGGCTGCCTTGCCTGCCTCCCCCTCCCCTTGCTGCCCTTCAAGTCTCTCCCCCAGCAGAATCCAGCCCAGCTGATCCCTGGGGCAGATTCCCTGGACTTCCTGGGACACCCCCCCCCCCCCCGAAAATGGGGACTGGCAGCAGAGACTCCCTTTCAGCCTCTGGGAAGTTTGTTCTTCCTGTCTTGGGAGAAACCCACAGGGAGGAAGAGGGAAGAAGTAAGGACAGCATCTCCTCTGGCCAGAGGGACAATTCAAGGCGGGGGGGGGGGTGATCTGCCCTTTCCCCAAATGCTCCTGGTCTCCTCCAGCCACTCATTCTCTGTCTCTCATCTGCTTTTCCTGCCCTGCCCCTGCCCCTTTCCCTTCCCAAAGCCTGTCTTGCAGAGAGAAGCGGGGGGTGCCCTCCGCATCCCCGACAGAGGGGTGATGCTTTGGGGATGGGTCACCTCCACCAACTGTCTCCTGTGTATGTATGTATAAAGAAGCAGTCTTTATGTGAGTGTTTCCTCCAGCAAAGATGCTGAAATAGCAAAGCCCTGCCAACATCTATCTTCTTTTAATTGGTAATTCTTCAACCACTTTCTGCAGCACAAAATACTCTCTGCAGTTACCTGAGAAGCATGCAACACTGAAAAAGAAAAAGGGAATGCCACATTTGGCTCAACTTACCAGATTTAACAGACCTATCCCTCCCAGTTCTCTCAATGGCGGATGACTGTTTATCTTGTTGCTGTGGTTTAGGAGCTGGACCCAGTAACTTCTTTGCCAATCTTTGTCCTTCCCGCCAAGATGACACACTTATTATATTTGTACTTCCTAAATTTAAAAAAAAGTAATGAGATGCACATTAATCTGCCAGTGCATTCTGGTTCATAAAGGATCAGCAAAAAGTATGCTGAGATTCATGTGGCTCGTCAGCATGCCACTGGTGACTCTTCTGAGAACTGTTCCTCAGTATCTTCCCCATGTTTAAGGAATGGGGGCAAAGCTCTTGACCTATGGAGCTTTTGGGTAGCAGGTGGTTTCTACCTTGACACAGCTGGTGCCAGAGTAACAGGCAAGCTGTGAGCCTGTCCAAGATGCAGGCCTCATGACGAGGGTAAATGGGGCTCTTCAGGTTGAAGGGGACCATAAGTGTGGCTCTCCACAAGCCACAGATCGAGTACTACTGTTCTAATCTAACTCCACCGAAATTAACAGGCTTGGACTGGAGTTCCTCAGCAGAGGACTGATTTCTAGTCTTCCAAGGTGGAGAAGGTATTTAAAAGAAAGGATTAGATCTACCACAGTGGCCGATACAAAAAAGAAAACTGTAAACTGAACCCTGTTTAAAAAGCAACATAAGACAAGGCGCTTGTTTAAAAGCAATACTTAAATCAACCTGGCCTGGAGTCCGCACCTGGTTGCTCTGTCACTTTCTGGACTTTGCGCACTGTTTTGGTTGCTTTCCGCACCTTACTTTTTTCAGCCGGTATGTCTTTCACAGCAGACTCATCTTCTGAAAAACAGAACACATACACACAAATGTGGTTTACCATCCTCAAGTGGAGGAAAGCATGCTTCCCTAGATGATACTAAACAAATGTCTCCAGTTTAACATTTAGAATGTATCAGTGAGAGATATGTTGCTGGTTTTAGAAGAAGTTTGGATTAATACCCTACTTTTCTCAACCATACGGAGTCTCAAGGCAGTTTACAAATTCCTTCCCTTCCCCTCCTTACAACAGACACCCTGTGAGTTAAGTGGGGCTGAGAGAGCTCTGAGAGAACTGTGACTCGCCCAAGGTCATTTAAAAGGCTTCATGTGGAGCACTGGGGAAACAAGCCTGGTTCACCAGATTACAGTCTGCTGCTCATGTGGAGGAGAGAGAAACCAAACTCGGTTTTCCAGATTAGAGTCCACTTGCTCTTAAGTACTGCACCACACTAGCTGACATCCTCTATTTGGCAGACAACAGGGAAAAATTGCTGTCAGGTGTTCAGTGCTAACATCCAGGGTTATGAAGATGTGCAACCATTCTTACATTTGCAGGAGCAAAGTAATGCAATTAAGCTAGGTAAATACTGTTGTAGCTCTACTCATATGTCAAACAAACTATGACTCATATGAGACAAGAAAAAGCAAGCCCTCAGGCTCACATACTCCTTCCCTTCACCTCCCAACCACTTCCTTTCCTGCAAAGCACTATAACTGTAAACTGAGAAGTCATCAATAAACTTTAATTTGTTGGGCCATCCAAACTGTTTGTTGATACAACTACCAGTCCCAGGCCTGATGAAATCAGATCTTGCTGTAGCACACTAACTTGACCCGTACTTTCTTCTCAAACTCAGTCATTTTCTCTTTCTTGTGTCAACCACCATGACAGATGTCATTCCTTCTCCAATCACTACTTTATCTTGAAAGACTAATTATATTTCAGCTGTAGCTTGCCTTACTAATAGCTCATAAACAAAATTCGTTTTATTCCATTTTTACTCAATCACCACCTAAGCAGAGCTCATGACAAAGACAAAATGAAGAATTGCTACATATGCTGTTAGTGGCTCTTTATTTAGGTAATGTTAATATATTAAATATATCCTGAACAAAGAAAGGTACTGAGTCCATCACCTAAACTAAAGCAGAAGTTTACATGGCTTGCAATTTTGGATCTGTGCAGGAGGGAAATTGGCAGGGGAAAAAGAAGAACATAAACCCATGGCTTATGGGTTTTGCAGCCATAATTCTGGCTACAAAACAACATCTGAACGCAGCCTAGATCTACTATTTACCTTCAAACTGGAGTTCCAAGTCTCGGCATAGCTCTCTACTGATATTGAGAAATTCTTCTTCACGCCACACTTTTCCATCAGGAGTACGAATCTTGGCTTCTGATGGATTAAAACCTAACAGAATAAGTTTTACAAACAAGTTGGTTAACCAAAGAAGTAATCTGAAGTTAATGATACTGTAATATTTTAAGCATCTCACGCAAGCTGACCAGTTCATTACCACAAATCAAGAAGCCGAGAGAATGATATTTATACTATATAAGCATTAGAACTCAGGAATTTCTGTACAGGAAAACCAGTATTGATTATCAGGTATCCAAAAATAAAGGGGCAGGAGACATTATAGAAAAACTAACCCCCAAAGCGGACTGACGAAATTTTAATATATGCCACAGTCCTAAAAGTCACTTGAATGCCCACGTTTTTGTCCATTGTATGCATGCAGAGAGCCAGTAATTTCAAATAAGCGAATATTTTAAAAATCCTTCAGGCAAAACATTATATTGCTGCAACAATCATTGACAGTTTAAAATAATTTCACAATAACTATGAGCAAATACATTTAACATAGATCATAGGAAAATGTGTAGCGACAATATGGCACCTGACATCACGTGCCCTCCCACCCCCAAACCAGGATGGAAGGAGGGAAAGACATAAGAGCGAAGCCAGCCCTTATCAATCAGTCTGTAGGATGTATTGTCGAAAGCTTTCACAGCTGGAATCACTAGGATGCTGTGGGTTTTCCCGGTTGTATGGCTGTGTTCCATTAGTATTTTCTCCTGCAGATGCAGGTGAAACATCAGGAGAAAATACTTCTGGAACACGGCCATACAACCTGGAAAACCCACAACATCCTAGCCTGTAGAATCTTTGGGGGTAGCCTGGGGTTCAGCAGGCTAGGGAGCTGGAGGAAAGCATTTAACAGGAAGTTGGAAGGGCAGAGCCAGGGGGCAGGAAGACGGGTTCAGTAGGGACTGGCATTTTCCCTCCCACACAAGTTCTCACAGATCCCGTATGGAAGGGAGGAAAAACGCAAGCAGAGCCAGGAACACAGAAAGTGTTATACCGTATAAACTTGCGTATAAGCCGAATTTTTCAGCCTTTTTTAAGGCTGAAAAATGCCCCCCTCGGCTTATACGCGGGTCACACACACCCTGCGCGGAGTCACAGCGCTTACTCATGCGTCGCGAAGCCTCGTCCCCCTGTCTAACTCAACTTTCTTTTTTGCAGGCTCTAAGTTTAAGGCGTGGTTTCAGGGAAGCTGCCGGCTTTCTTTCTTGCAGGCTCTAAGTCTACCAGGAAGCTGCCGCTCGGGGCAGCCTGTTCTATGGTTTTCTTAAAAGACCCTTTTAAGAAAACCATAGAACAGGCTGCCTCGAACGGCAGCTTCCCTATAGACTTAGAGCCTGCAAGAAAGAAAGCCGGCAGCTTCCCTGAAACCACGCCTTAAACTTAGAGCCTGCAAAAAAGAAAGCTGAGTTAGAGAGGGGGACGAGGCATTCTCAGCTTCGCTTTCTCCTGCCTTCAGCCACTTTCCCTCTCCCCAGACCCGTGCGCGCCTGCCTCGCCCCTCCTTAAAAAGCCTCCCATAGGCTTCTGGGGCGCTCCTTTCCTCCATCTGTGGCTCCTTTGCCGGCTCAGCACCCTGCCTCCTGATGGATCTTTCCCACCCTCGGCTTATATGCAAGTCAATAAAATGTCCCAGTTTTTTGAGGTAAAATTGGGTGCCTCAGCTTATATGCGGGTCTGCTTATACGCGAGTATATACGGTAAATGGTAGAATATTTCAACCAAGTAGAATTCTAACCACCCCCACTGAAAGCACTGAAATAAAAGCCACTGGCTTTACTGAACCTACCCCGAAAGACTGACCTTTGTCTCTACACAAAGACTGTAGTCAGAGACTATGTACCTTTATATGAAGGAGCAGGAGGCGCAGTTGCCACTTTTCGGATTTTAGGTGTTACCGTATTCTCTGCAGCTGCAACGATTACTGGATGATCCACATAGTCCCGAAACTGTCCTCTGCTATTCAGTTCTTCTTGAGATTCCCACTGCTTCCTAATCCGTTCCTTCAATTTTTCCAGCTTGGCATCATGCTGGTGACTCTTTAAGATATCGAGCCGGTGGGCACTAGAAGTACTGGCAGAGGAAGCTGAAGATTCAACCACCTGCGGATCCTTCACTTCAACATCTGGGACACTGGTACTAAGAGACGTTTTAGTGTAAATATCCCTAGACCCCTCAGTCTTTTCCTCCTCTGATCTCGTAGGAGTTAAAACTTTAAATATAGGATCTGAGTTCTGCAAGGCGTTGATTGCCGGTCGGTCATTCAAATATCGGACGACAGTTTCATCTGCAGAAGAGAGGCTTTTGAAGTCTGTGTTTTGTAAATCTGATTCATCTTTTTCACAGGCCATGTCACTCATTCCTTCAGTCTTGTTCCCCGATTCAAGCTTCGAGCACATCCCCTCCAACTGGTGAGAGGTTTTGTAAGACAATGACCACTGTGCATCCCTGGCAAGAGAGGCAAATCACATTATAAAACAAATGTAGGAAGTTGAAAGCAACTCTGAACAAGTTGGATTAGACACCAAACGTACGTTATCTTGAGTTGTTTTTTTTAAAAGGAAGGAACGCTTTTACTGAGCAAGTATCTACTTTCTAAATGATCTCTTAAGTTTTGACTGAATTTCTCACAGCACAGTTTTTACCTGATACTACAGAATATGTGAAAAGCCCAGATTACGCCCCAGTTAAAGAATCCTTGAAAATCTTCCCCTTCCAAAGACATTTAATACTCTGCTAGATTATGAATAAGTAATAAACCAGTACTCTATAACAGAGGTCTGCAACCTGTGGGTCTCCCGATGTTCATGGACTACAATTCCCATCAATTGGCCATGCTGGCAGGGGCTGACGGGATTTGTAGTCCATGAACATCTGGAGAGCCACAGGTTGCAGACCCCTGCTCTATATGAAGGCCAGCCTCTCCACCTCCGTTTCCTTCCTTTGCTACTCTCAGCATTTCATGCCTCCCAGAGTATACGCAGTCCTCCTCAGACTGGGTTTTCTTTTGGGAAGGTGTTTTTAGTTAATTTATAAAGTCATATTTTGCTGCATACCAGGCAGCTCCCCACATAGAATCACAATCGTACCTCACTGATCTTCAAGCCATGGGGTTAAGATCTCTGTTACAGAACCCTCCTGTGGGTTGCAACCCCCTAACAGACCTGTTATTTTTCACTGCCTTTGGGAAGGATCAGTTGCACAGGAAGGCCTCCTGCCTTTGAATCCATGTTGAGAAGAGCAGGAAGACAGAGAGATGAAATCACTTGTAGTACATTCCTAAGCAAAGTTACACCTTTCTAAGCGCAAAGACTTTAACGGACCCAGAACAGTGTAACTCTGCTTAGGATTGAACTGTCAGCAGTGGAAAAGATCCTTCCTTACTCATGACTTGATCCTCACTACAGTGCGCCTGCTGCTTGCCTTTCCTTTCCTGTGCCCCCCTCTTTTGGTCTGCTGTCTTTTCACAGGCAGGGTCATAAATTCTGCCTAGAATCATAAAGTTGGAAAAGACTGGCATCAAGTCCAACCTCCTGCAATGCAGGAAATCATAATCAAAGCACTCCTGACAGACTCTGTTGAAAAACCTCCAAAGGAGGAGACTCTACCACACTCCTAGGTAGTGCATTCCATTGTCGAACAACCCAACAGGAAGTTTTTCCTGATGTTTAGGTGGAATCTCTTTTCCTTCACCTTGAACCCATTACTCCTGGCCCTAGTCTCTGGAGCAGCAGAAAACAAGCTTACTCCCTCACCAACATGGCATCCCTTCAAATATCTAAACATGGCTATCATGTCACCTCTTAACGTTCTCTTCACCAAACTAAACATACCCAGCTCCCTAAGTCTCTTCTTGTAGGGCAAACATTTGTAGTTCAATGGGTCCCAAATGTCAAACACTTGTAGTTCCTGTCAAACACTTGTAGTTCGATGAGTCCCAAATGGATGAAGATCAATGTTTTATGGACAGCCTGGTTTCTCCTTTCCTTGCTGGTATAAACTACCCATTTTAATATTAATAAACCCGAGTAACATATCCTGAACAAATTAAAAATATTCATAACAAATCAGTGATAAATAAGATAAACTACAGCAGAATGCAAATCAACTCTGAAGTTAGTCCAGACTTGGGACTCTGTAACCAATTTGGAAGTTTCCTTAAAAAAAACAGATGGTAAGCATTTATAGTCGCAATTTGATTCCGTCAACATGGTTTCAAAATATCATTTTTTTTTCCATACAGACCTAAACGAAGCCAGGGGCTCACGAAATTCGATATGTCCACTCTTTTTCACATTACTATCCAAAGTGGTAACACGTAGAGGGCAGCGGGGAGACCTCTCCTTTTTTTGACTGGAAGACCTGCAGGCTAAAGCAAAAAACCAAGAATCTGGGTATCTACAAGGCTCATGGGATTCCATTTACATTCTATTAAGTAAATCACAAATTGATGTCTCTGGTAAACAGCATCAAGGTCGCAGATGTAGTTGCTTTATACTGAATCATGGTCTACTCAGACAGAAGTCATTTACTGTCTAGTTCATAGGTGTCAAACTCGCAGCCCTCCAGATGTTATGGACTACAGTTCTCATCATCCCCTGCCAGCATCATGATGGCAGGGAATGATGGGAACTGTAGTCCATAACATCTGGAGGGCCGCGAGTTTGACACCTGTGGTCTAGTTCTTTTAACTGGAGATGCTGGGGGTTGAACTTGGTACTTACTGCACACCAAAGGTAAGTCACAACCTGTCCACTAACTGAGTCACAACCTGTCCACCAACTGGAAGATTGTATCATTTATGCCAAGGATAGAAACATATGAGAACAGCAGAACTACTTCTGAACTCTTACTCCAAATAAAAGGAATGGGTCTAAGGCCCAGTCTTCTTTTAGCATACCTCTCATTGCCTTCAGTGTTCCAGCTAATTCTGGAACACGCAAGCCCGCTCTGAACAAGGAGCTGGTTCACAAACAGTAGCCACAGGCACAAGCAAAGGCACGACCCAGATTTTAATCAAATGACTCTACAGTTCATACTGAAGGAAATGCTACAAAAAATTCCACAAGGCAAGTGTGTAACATTGCAGAACTCAAGCAATGCCTGCATTTATGAACAGTCCCTTTGATCCAGCATCTGAAATGACCAACCAAATGTCCATCAGGAAAAGAGGCTCTAAAGGCCCTGCTGCCCCCAGTAACTGATACTGATGAAACTATCTCCCATGACCTTGTTCATTATTGTTCATTACTTGGGAGTACTGTGTTCAGTTCTGGTCGCCACATCTCAAAAAGGATATCGAAGAGATAGAAAAAGTGCAGAGAAGGGCCTCGAGGATGATTGAGGGATTGGAGTAGCTTCCTTATCAGTAGAGGCTGCAGCGTTTGGGACTCTTTAGTTTGGAGAGGAGACGTCTGAGGGGGGATATGATTGAAACCTATAAAATTATGCATGGGGTAGGAAATGTTGACAAGAGAGAAATTTCTCTCTCTTTCTCACAATACTAAAACCAGGGGGCATACATTGAAAATGCTGGGGGGAAGAATTAGGATTAATAAAAGGAAACATTTCTTTCCTCAACGCATGATTGGTGTTTGGAATATGCTGCCACAGGAGGTGGTGATGGCCACTAACCTGGATAGCTTTAAAAGGGGCTTGGACAGATTTATGGAGGAGAGATCGATCTATGGCCACCAATCTTGATCCTCCTTGATCTGAGATTGCAAAGGTGCTCGGGAGCAGCAGCAGGCCATTGCTTTCACATCCTGCATGTGAGCTCCCAAAGGCACCTGGTGGGCCACTGCGAGCAGCAGAGTGCTGGACTAGATGGACTCTGGTCTGATCCAGCAAGGCTCTTTCTTATGTTCTTATTATTATATTCCAAATGTGACTATACCACAAGCTTCATAGTATTAGTTAGTTATATGCATAACACAAAAAAGGTTAACCTGTCATTTACCTTCAGGGAATTTCTCTGGCTTCTTTAAAGAATTTCTGAGGCTCAGGTTAATGTCTGTCCTCTGGGGGATTTCAGAGCTTTACTATGGACAATGCTCTCATAATTAAGTGGAGAAGTTCTTATTGAGGAAGTAGGTGTCTGTATTTTCTGCTCTGTCACCAGGCAAAAACATTTTGAATCCTCTAACTCAAATAGTAAGTAGTCCCTAAGCTCTGCCCTCGGCTGATGGGACCTTCCAGTTGCCTTAATCGCCAAGGATCTCTTTGTTGCTCTGCTGCCCAGACAAGGACTTTGCAGATGTTGCTATCTTTGCAGCCTGTAGAAGGTGAACTGAATAGGCTTCCTGAGGCCCTACCTGATCTGGCTAGATAAAGACTGAAAGAGACTGCAGTCCAAGAGAGGTAGCAGACCTTTCATCGACCTTTCCTGCAGAAGGGGCTGTGGTTTAGGGATAATAATAACAATTCCAATGAACAAAAATAGAGGAAGGACTGGAAAGAAATGCCTCAAGTGATCTTTTAGCCTTGTTTTCTATGGTACTTCCAAGTAACTAATCTCCCATCGGTGGTGGAATCCTTATATATCAGGAAGCATGGATTACCTTCCCCATCAGCCACTGCTAGCATGACCATGCTGGCAGAGGCTGATGGGAATTGTAGTCCATAACATCTGGAGTGCCAAAGGTTTGCCATCACTGTACTACTCCGATCAGCACCCAAACAAAAAACACAAAAGGAAAGAAGAGATGTATTTCCTGTTGCAGGATATTATCAAGATTTATGATGGGCATACTGGCTCCCACACCCAACCATTTCATTTGCATAAAAGACACAGATTGGGCACGAATGACAATTCAACATGAAGTAATAACTGTCCACAAATATTTGTGAGAAAGAATTCTTCACATCTGTAATACATACCTTTTCTACTTATTTTCCTGGTAGTACTGGCAGATGGCTTCTTGGCATCCATGACAGAATCTAACACAGCTGTGCTGGTAGGAGCTACTTCCAATTTATTTTCAATGTGTCGCAGCTAAGATATTTATATATAACACCATTAAAGTTAGTAAAAAAACCACAAATTAAAACTTTTCTTGCATTTAAAAGCAAACAGCAGATAAACAATACTGTAAATTTTGTGATTTGCACCATAGTCAGTTGAAAAATTCTCAAGTAAAACAGAATAAAGTTGGGCTGAGAACTCAACCACCATCCTTTGCACAATCTAGCACAGACTGGCATCTACATTACAATCAAGTGATGTGTAATGCACTGAGAGTTCCTCCTGTGAGTTTTTTGGGTTTGGAAGACTGTGGTCGATTCCCCACGGTCAATTAATCGCATGATACTCACGCAAAATACCCAGGTTTCAGGAAGAACTCCCCACTGCTTGAGCGACGAACAGGGATTCATCCCGTTTCTGGCGCTCGTTCTCCCCCTTATCCCATGTCCTGGCAGAACCTGCTTGCATGTATAACTTTTCTCCTTAGCACGCTTTCGATCTAGTTTCGTGGGGAGGAACGGGGGTCCAATTCGTGTTTAAAATTCCCGCCGTGGAGCATGAGCCCTTTGGGGGAGGGCGGTATACAAATCGAATAATACAATACAATACAAGTCTAGCAACCAATCAGCTCTTGGAGGGCGCTGAACGGTGCACGCACAGTCTCTTCCAGGTTTCGGTTAGCATAACGAAAAAACGCTTACACGATTAACCGTCCACCCTTCCAAACGAGCGAAACGATTAACCGTCCACCCTTCCAAATGAGCGAACACCCACTTAAACACCTAAACGTTTATCCTTGCAATGTTTATCCTGTGTTAGTTAAGTTAAGCTGTGGCAATTATTTTGTGGCTGGAATCATCTCCTGTGGCAGCCCACTGTGCCTTGTCAGAATTCAAATGTGCCCAAAGGCTCAAAAAGGCTGTGGACCCCTGATACAGAAGGACTTACAAGAGGAAGACACACATTCACTTCAGGCAGAAGACAGAAAGATTTGCTGGTAGCTCCACAAATTGTGGCCTGCCCTCATGTGACCTCAACTAGACCTTTCCCCATCTTCCTACTAAATGCACTATCTTCCCAATGGCATTTCATTTATATATTATTTGAGTTTACCTAGCCATGCTCCCTACCTTGGTGGATTGCCAAATACCTTGCCCCCCAGCAAGTATATAGTTTTAATACTGTATAAAATGAGGATCCTTGTTCTTCTATCAACCAGAAAAGAGGCATAAAGATTCCTTTGGGCAAGGAGGATACTCCTGGAAAATGCCACCCTAATTAGACTGGGGAAGGAGTTACAAATGAAAACGTGTTTCGGAAACAAAGAATCAAAACTGAGTATCTAAAGCCAGATCAGATTTATACGAGAGGAAAAACTGAAAATGAAAAAAAAATGTGCACGTTGCTACTTTTCACAGCTTCAATTCAATAACTTGCCTAGTGAAACACAAATATCCTTGGTATGGTACCGTTATAGCGGAAGATGCGACATAAGTTGCATTCCTTTCTACCCCCAGGAGTGGTTCCTGCTTAAGTTCCATCAGTCCAAATAAGGACATTTATTCATGGTCGATAACAGAATGACAGGGAATAGGACTAGAACAGGGGTAGGGAACCTTTAACACTCAAAGAGCCATTTGGACCCGTTTTCCACAAGAACAAAAAACACTTGGAGCCACAAATAATTTTTGACATTTAAAATAAAGATAACACTATATATATTGGGTTTTTTCTATCTTTTACTCCGCTCATTCTGAGAAGCACATGGATGAATCCGCCCTGCTGCCTGCAGGGCGGGCAAGGATGGGGCCAGGGGCTCGGTCTCGCCGACCGCCGGGAAAACGCCCACCCCGCTCCTTGGTATGGTACCGTTATAGCGGAAGATGCGACATAAGTTGCATTCCTTTCTACCCCCAGGAGTGGTTCCTGCTTAAGTTCCATCAGTCCAAATAAGGACATTTATTCATGGTCGATAACAGAATGACAGGGAATAGGACTAGAACAGGGGTAGGGAACCTTTAACACTCAAAGAGCCATTTGGACCCGTTTTCCACAAGAACAAAAAACACTTGGAGCCACAAATAATTTTTGACATTTAAAATAAAGATAACACTATATATATTGGGTTTTTTCTATCTTTTACTCCGCTCATTCTGAGAAGCACATGGATGAATCCGCCCTGCTGCCTGCAGGGCGGGCAAGGATGGGGCCAGGGGCTCGGTCTCGCCGACCGCCGGGAAAACGCCCACCCCGCTCCAATGGGGCAGGTGAGAGGGGAAGCCCGCGGCACGGCCCAGCTGATCGCGGGCAGTTGGTGCACCTGCCCTGCTGCCTGCAGGGCGGGCAAGGATGGGGCCGGCGGCTCTGCTTGTGGAGCCACAGTGCAAGGGCAGAAGAGACGCATGCAGCTCTCGAGCCGCAGGTTCCCTACCCCTGGACTAGAATGTTAGAACTGAAAGGGTCAGAATAGTTTTAAACATGGCATTGTGTGTACGTATGTGCACATATATGCATGCATTTGCGGGGACTTTTTCCTAATGTGTTATCTGCAGTGAACAATGGCAGGAAAATGAACGGTTTCCAATACACAGCATTCTGCTGCTGGCGCTACATCTAAACTTTCCACTGCTCTTGAATGCCCCCCGTAAGCCACTCAGAAAAATGATCACTTTCCTTTTAATAAGTTTAGAACTATGAAGACAGAGTACATCCAATATGACTGTCATGGGCTTTCACATTCTTTAGTACTTAAAAATAGATATACTTACCGCTGCTTTAGTCTGTGAAAAAGCATCCCATGCGGTCGTTAAGTCTGCACAAAGAATGCCAAACAAGTTCCCTTTAAATTCAACAGTTATTTCCATGAATAATACTTTGCACAGCTCAATAATTTTTTTTTAGATAGGCTATATCAGTTACAGGATGAATTTATTTCTTGAATGAATTGCTGGGCAATTTCATTTAAACAGAACCCTAGAACTACCTATTTTCAGGCAGGAAAAAAAGCTATCAAAAGCTCATGCTTTTTATATGGGACAAATTACACTTTGTAAGTTACTGCAAATGCTTTCCAGTGCGTATCTGCATCAAAAAGCAGTTTAATACAAAGACAATATACCAAGCAATTTTAAAAAGACGCTAACGAAAAGTTCTTAATTAGGCAGCCAAAAATGTGCTTCTGCCAAAATGTTTTAGTGTGTCACACCACTGATGAGGCAAGAAGGGCAAGGCCCAATCAGGCAACACTTTGTTGTGCCTGGATCCAACTCAGCTGAGAATCCCAATGAACAGTCGGTATTTTGATTCATGTGATCTGCTCTGAAAACCTTTTTTTTGCAGAAAAGAATAAAAATGTACATAAATTTGTATATTTTATCTTGTTTTATTTGTATATCTTTATCTATATTTCTACTTACATAATACCATTTCTTGCATTGTTTAACACGTGTTTAATATTTAGGTCCTATTTCAGAGTTCTGCAGTTGTAGTTCTATTACATTGTTTATTAGATGCCTCCTTCTCATATTAATTGTACTGACTTACATTATGCAATCGGCTTGCAGTTTTAGCTAGAAAATCTGTCAATAAATACAAACTAATATCCAAAACGGCTTGTTTTCATTTACATGATTCAGACAGCTTTGAAAATGATTTTCTCACAAGGCACAGAACTGCAGTTAAAAACTACACTATCCCCTTCTGAAAGAACTGTGATTACAATTGTAGCATTAATAGCATTCTGTGCAATATTTATCGAAAAGTTTGAAAGATGGCAACATGAATGCAGATAAAAGAAGCCAGCATCTTGTCCGGCAGCTTTTCTGACACTATTAGCCATCTGTGTTTAAACATAAGATTTGGAGACTACTGTTCCATACACAGCAATCTGTGTGACACAGAAACATGGCATGCAGCCAAATTTTAAAGCAGTTTACAAATTCAGGACACAGCAAAAGACACACATACCTCTGATGGAATCCCTGTTGAGGGAGGACCTTGGATTTTGTAAAGGCACCTCATTTTGTTTGCTGCTCCACATCTTGCCACTTCACCTATAACACACACAAATATTTACAAATTCTGAGCACACAAGTACATCTTATGACGCAAGTAAAATTTTGATGTGGGAAACAGGGAAAAGCCAACTAGATGTAATCCTGCAAAATGTGTTCAACTGAAGTTCAACGTGGTCATTCAAAAATACAATATAAAAAAGACAGATTTCCTACTGGATCAAATCAAGGCCAAACCAATGCACCAATCCATCTCTAAAAGCAGCCCTGAGGCCTCTGAAAGACTACGGTTGCAAAGCCTCATCAGTCACCGACACCTGGTAGTCAGAAAAATACTACCTCTTCCATGAAGGCTCTATTTATCTACGATGGATCTTACCAATTGAAACAGCTATCCCCTATGAATGTATCCAACTACTTAATTCCTTGCTTTCACATAAAATAACATCCATTTTAGATTTCATGGGCTCCAGTTCATAGGGCAGAACAATGCTGGCACGTATCTGATGATTCTAAATGTTTCATCAACAATGAAAGTTCCAGTATCATTTGTAAACTGTAAGCACAAACTCATGGACTAGGTAAAAATGTATGGTTTGGATCTACAGAAATATATTCACATGTGCATCATTGCATTTTGATAATATTACTACTCTTGCTGATCATACGACAAATGATAGAGCCAAACATTAACAAAAATTTGTTAACGCACCAGCAAAATTCCCAACAGCCCAATTATTCCTGCCAAAGCAGGAATCCTATATTAAAAACCTGCTGAATACTGACAATATACAACAATTTCGTTGATCATTATTATTTATGTACACTTTATTTGGAAACTAAAGTGCAAGAGCCAAGGATATACCAGACAAACTTTTAAATTGAGTTCACTGTAGAAAGTAGTCCACAAAGTCTAAATGAGCCAAGACTATAAGATCTGGTTAGCCCCAGGCTGGCTTGACCTCACCAGATCTCAGACGCTAAGCAGGGTCGAACCTGGCAAGTAATTGGATGAGAGACCTCTAAGAAATACCAGGGTCATGATGCAGAGGCAGGCAATGGCAAAGCACTTCCAAAGATCTCTTGTCTTAAAAACCCTATGGGGTCACTATAAACCAGATGTGACTTGACAGTAACACACACACACACATACAAGTGGGGGAGAATAAACACAATGCAGCATTGGGAGTCATTTCTGGAGGATTCATAAAACACTGAGCTGGCCGTTTCTAGTCTCCTCCTTTAAAATTAACCTGGTTCCAAAGATTGGGATCTAGCCACAAGAGATGTTCATTTAAGAATGGACAGGTCATTTAATAGTAAGAATGAATAGGCCACACAAGTAATTTTTTTCAAACTGCAAAAATCCAGAAAGCTTTAAGAAATGTTACTTACAGGCAAGGAAGGAACATTCAGGAAAGGGGCTGTCCAATTACTAATAGTCCTGTATCACACACTATTGTTCGGATCACTACTCAAAAGAGAATTTCAACTGAGCCGAAACCAGAAAGTACTTGACAGGCAGCACATTTTGTCCTACCGCATTTGCAATGTGAAAAGGTACTGGGCAGGTGACAAGGTGAAGAATAAGGAAGGGGAATCAGAAAACAGCTGAAGTCAAAACTCTGATCGCAGTTTCAAGAAACAGCAAGCATAAATGCAAGACAAATAAGGCTAACTGGCACACCAACATATTACACAGTAAACAGATGCTTCAGCCCTTTTCATTGGTATGGCTCCCATTGCTCCCATTATCCCAGTAAGTACTGACGAAAATTTGATAAAGCATTACTAGCATCCTGTCCTAGGAAATTACCAGCCCTAAATATGTACAAGGGTCTTCTAAAAATATTGACATTACTATACTGAGTGGCCTGATACTGAAAGTCTATTGGTTTATCTCAGGGGTCCCCAAACTTTTTAAACAGGGGGCCAGTTCACTGTCCCTCAGACTGTTGGAGGGGCGGACTAAAAAAAACTATGAACGAATTCCTATGCACAAATGATTGTAAAATGTTTGATTTCACCTTTCAGCCTTTCTGTCATGGTCTATTTTTAGAACAGTGACCAAAGTATGTCAAGTACGGGGGGTGGGGGGGTCCAAATATTGTTGGGGAGGCTGTGGAATACCTTCCCCTGTAAAAAAAAAAAGCAGAACTTTCCCATTGAAACATTCCATCTAACCCAGGATCAGGTATCTTCCTGGGTTCTTTCCTCCCTAGCAGCCAGCGATCGATTCGCCAGCCTGGCTGATGCCAATGGGAGTGAGGTGGAACAGAAAGCCTGAGAGCAACACGTGGAGTAGCTGAGAGGGAAGGGTGGAGCAGGCATTGCCACATGTAAGGTTTCCAACTCTGGGTCAGAAAATTCATGGAGATTTGGGGGTGCCATCACGTAACTGCAATCAACAGCCGTTGGGGCCGGTTCCTCCTCTCCCTCGAGCCCCCACTGCACATGAATGGAGCCATCGCCACCATGCCTGGCGGGCCGGATAAATGCCTTCAGGGGGCCACATTTGGCCCCCGGGCCGTAGTTTGGGGACCCCTAGTTTATCTACTCAAGAGTGTTTTATTTATGACCTCCAGTTACTCTCCAAGGTCCCAGGCAGACCCTGCTAGCCAAGGGCTGAACTAGCCATGACAATCACAGACCCATGTTTAAATATCCATTAGTTAGGAGTCTGATTTTACTAGCAAAAGTAGTAACAAGGTGAGTAGTTAACCTCTTCTTGCCCAAGGCTTTTCTCATTGCAGCCTCTTCTTCTAGAGGGCGGTTAGCTCAGCTCAGATACTGGCAGCCTAGAAGTAAAACAGCTTGAAGAGAGGGCTAAATGAGAGGTACACTGGGTGTGACAGAATTCTGCATTCTTGTGCAGTTGGTCTCCCTCATCCACTTTCTATGCAACTGAAGCACATTCAGATTTAAATACACACTGCTTCAGTTAAGAAACCAGAGATGGCAAATACCCTCGAAGTAGTCCAGCAGAACAGTCTGTTCTTTCATAGAAAATAAAAGTATCCAAACATCAGAGGGCATCAACATTATTTAAAAGTTCTCTAAGAATTGTGCAATTTAAAGAAAGAACCTGAAAACTATGCAGTTAAATGCTGACTCTTGGTAAAAATTATGAACTTTTTACTCTTGTCCTTCAAATGTTTGCAGGTTCATTTCCCACAACTTCATTCTTGCTCCAAGCCAGCTGCAGCTAGGTTGAAAGTAAGGAGCAATGGTTGAAGAATACTGGAGAATCATAACTCTAAGGTATACCATACTGCAATGTCTTGTTCCAAAGGTTTATATTTCAGAAAAACCTTTCTTGCTTAACTAGCTGATGAAGAACAGACTAGGAGCTGTTCCGTACAGAATCGGGGGGGGGGGGGGGGGTAGCTCTACAGAATGGGTTGGGAAAAGTGACTAAATTGCTTTCTCATAACATCCCAATGCCAACTTGCTAAAATAGCGACATTGAGCACAATGGATCTGAACCCCAATGCCAAGGAAACCAATCTCAGTAAGCTACTGAATTATCCAAACTTTTAATCATCAGAAGCAACATGGAGACCACAAAAAGCAGCTCAGAGAAATGGCTCTCCACAGATGCAACAGTAGCTGATCAATACAATGTTTCCATCATTGCCACAAAACAGCCGCCATTTAATTTGCATTTTGGTAGTATTCGTTGTGAGTCTTCCTCCAACTGTGCTTTAGTTGTCTTGACTACTTGTCTCATCTCCCCTAACCCCCCTGTAAACTCAGGCATTAAATAAGCCACTGGAAGCATCAGAGGATGTCTAAGGGCAGCTGTGTCAACCACTCAACTCATCTCCCAAATTCATCATATTTTCACAAATGTAAAGCAAATGGCATGGTTGAAAAGCACAGAAAAGCTGCTTCAGCTGAAACTTAAGGTTTTCTCAAAGATATAAGGCTGGATCCTATACTTCATTTGAATTGCAAAAGATTTTCAGTGACCCCCACTCCAAACCACATCACGCTGTTCCCAATAGCGCAGGTTGCAGTGCCTAGACCAACTGTGCAGAAAAATCAGTTTCCAAAGAAAGATACCCACTACCTTATTGAAACATCAAATCCCATAAATCACTGATCAAGTGGAGAAAACACGTCCTTTAAGGATTAATGCAAAACCTTCAACAAGCACAGTGCAGTATACTGAAGTACTTCAAAGATAAGGCAAAATATTTCAAAGTTCAATTGATCTTAGTGACAACTAAACACCTGTACCCCACACTAAACCATTAGGGCATTTAAATTTGTGCTGGATCATGCACTTTGAGGGGCACTCATCTTGGAAGTTCAGGAAAAATACCAAAGCAATCCCCCCCTCCCAAATGTACAGGAATGCTTAAACAAAAACAGCACTGAAGATGCATTTCAAAAACACTCTGAACACACGTTATCCACACCACTGTCATTCCCATTTACAATGAAACCAGAAACATTTTAAGGGACTCAAATGATGAAAAACAGTTAAAAGACAAAACAAAAAAGAACAACTGTGTCGTTTTGCCAGGACAGCAACAATATAAACTTTCAAAAGTAATAGTGGATATCCAAAGTGTTATGCACTCAAAATGAGAATATATACAAAAAAACAAGAAATTAACTTTAATTCTGTTAGATGCCTAGTTTTTGTTCTAGTTTTATTCACCTTTCTAGTGTGTAAGGGGGAAGATGGAGGGTTTTCAATATAGTCTATATGATGTAAATGTGCAGGTAACAAATATACCAAGAGAAAGGAGGAATACTCCTAGAGAAACAAATGGACTATATTATAATGTATACTCTTGTCTATACTATATATTCTATGTTACTGGCGAAAAGCATTTAAATAAAGGATTAAAAAAAAGAGAATATATACAAACAACATTATTTTAATTTACTTCTTTTTAAAGAGACTATGTAGCGTTACAGGAAATAAAATACACCTGATTTAAACCCACTATTCATTTATTTGTTTACTTGTACATTTCGACCCACACTGCCTGTGTTGAGGGCAGATTATGATTAGCCATAAAATGATCATACTATCAGACCAAACAAAAGCACTTTTTGATATTCAACATAATGGGAGTCACTAAAAACTTGAAATACAAAAACAATGCTGATTATTAAAACCTAGTGCAATCCACAAGGGGGGGAGGCATCATGACCCTGGCACCAGCAAAAATGCCATTTGCACCAGCATAAGGGGCATTTACGACATGCCAGAGCACTTATGGAGAGCTGTATGGCAGTGTGAAACCTGGGTGCCAGTGCAGCTATGGCAACAATGGTGCAGGAGCTCATAGCAGCACCAAAGGGGGCATTCTTGGGATTGGGCTGGCATTAGTTTAGCTTCCTGAGCCCTTTACAAGTTGACAAAACTGTAACTCAATTTGCATCATTTATTCTTATCAAAGCGGGCATTATAAAATCCTAATTTTTTACAATGAGCAGACTGGGAAGTACAATAAGAACGGAGTTAGGGTCAAGAGAGTACATTCTCAAAACTACTTGATGTAGATCACTTGGCCTTTAACACAGCAGATCTACTTTTTGTCAAAGCAGTTATGAAGCAGTAGAAAATAGAGGAGGGGCAGGTGGGTACTCCATCTCACTAGTGCATGGGTAGGAATGGAACAAGAATTATATCTTCATGCTATGCAGTTATCTGCTATAGATAGCTAATTCCTGTTGAAAGAGGAATGGAAACACCACCAGTAAGTTACATAAAAAGGTGAGGTCAATGTGGGGTTGCAGTATTTGACTGAAGTCCTATGTGGAATGTTATATTAAATCTCATCACCTGAGACGTTAGTACTTAGTGCCCCGAATGGTCAAACTTTTCCCCACAATCTTGGGAATACTTTGAGACGCCCATTTCCCTACCATGCAACAAACACAAGATGATTTTGTGATTTAGCCATAGCACCACACAATTATTTTCTAAATAGATATATTAGAATCAATTTCTTTAATAAAAAGCTGAGTTTCCTTACATAAAGCAACATAAAAAAAGCAGAGGCCTCACGGACAAAAACTAATCGAATTACTACTACCCCCTTTAAAAAGTTATACTGGTTTCAGAGGACAGAACAAAACACCATCATGTAAATATTTTGTGCAGCCAATTAGAGTACATGCAGGCGAAGTTGGAAGTCCCTAAGATCAGACTATAGGAATAAAATGGAAAAGCTAACCAAACCACTAAAAACTGCAGGCACTGAAAAAGTTTTCACATCACCTCCAGTAAAACCATTTTCAGAGCAGTTAAGAAACCCATGACTTGGCAGGAGGACCAAAGTCTAAGAACATACAAAAGGTTCTCAGAGAGACATGAATACTGCCTAAGACAACTTCAAGTAGCATGCACCTCTTTTCCCTCAAGGCACAGCTGAGTGGCTCACGCGTGGTTTTTATAATTATACAAAACTTTGGTTTCAGGATATTTTAATGTGGCAAATTTGTTTTAGACCCTTAGCCTCGATATCTTGATTTTCAAAAAAAGATTTCCCTGTTGTTTTTCTTATTGTTTATTTGTTCATTTGGTAATCCTTTAAGAAACGTGGACTGCTCTATGTAATAAAGCACAGATATTACTAACTGCGGGGCTTTGATCTGCATAGTGAGACTACTCAGTGATATTAGGTATGATTGGTAAGGGAGAGAGGAGTTACTTGAGCAATCACCTAATCACATGAAAAGGAAAGGTTCAAAGATCAGGATAACACAGAGCAACAGAGGGGGGCTGAAAGGGGCTGGACATCAGGGATATTCTTGGCCCCTTCCCTCAGTGGTCAGTTTTAGAAAATAAGTCTCTTAAGCTTTTTACCTCTGGAGATGAAAAAATGTGTAAAAGCACCCCCCCACCCCCCCCGCCCCCGTTCACTAAGAAATAATCCCCTTTTTCTTTTGCCGGAAAGAGCTCAACATGCTGGAATGAACCACAATCACCTGTGTACTTGACACTTACTTTTCAGTTTGCCAAAGTCAATAAAACAAAACATTAAACTTCTTGTATTTAGTGTTCTGGTGCACACTGATCTACGGGTGCAATGCTTCAGGCCACCCAGTGCAAGATCTGCAGGTACAGAAATTGACCCAATCACGCAATGAAAGCTCCTAGACCTCAGTCAAGGTACTTCTTAGCACAAGTGCCTGGTTGTCCTGTCAAATTCCTTTGTAACCAAAAAAAAAAAAAATCCCAGCAACATCAGTCTTTAATTAATAAAGTCTTACATTTTGTTTATAATGTCTCTCAACTCAGGCTTCTCAGTTATATAAAAGCGCCTCTCACTTGCCTCCTTCCCACCACAGCAATTGCTCCCTTTATTTGTTTGGAAAAGTTTCTGTAGCCCAGGAACCCTTCCACTGCGCACCCAAGCTTGGTATGAGCTCCTTAACCATACCTATCCTCAAGCCTTTGAAAAGAAAACACTCTGCTCCCCAGTTCCCTTCCATTCTGTTGCACCCCTTGAGTTTCAGTTCCCTTGCTGTGCTGTCCCCACTCGTGTGGCTTCTTCCATGCACCTTCTACAGGACTATTACTTTTGATTGTTTCTTGAATGTTTGATTGGGTTCTGCTCACATTCCACCACTTCTCCCGGCATTTCAAACTTTCCAGTTTGTGTAGATCTAAGATCAGCTTGAAAAGTCAGCTGTTCAGATGATTGGAACCACCCCAGATCTATCCCCCTCCCCAAGAAACTTATAAAGTGAGGTTATATAGCTCTCTGCCTCCCACCCCCCACACATACATACACCTATCTTTCTCAAGTTTACATATCAAACAACTATGTGAGGTATGGGTGGGGCCGTTCTAGTATTTAGTGCTATACTTGTATTCCGATATTATTTGGGTTATTTTAACGTAGTTGAGAGGAGAAAAGTAACTCTTTTTCTACTAAACCAAGATCTCAATTTTCCTTCCAAACTTACTCTGGAGCACCTTCACTTTGTCATAGATACAAAAAATAAAATAAAATGTGGTGATCTGAGTCCAGATTTGGACTTGCTTCTCTGCGTACAGATCTTAAAACCAAACCCAGTAGGTCTCTACAAATTAAGAGAAGAGCAAGAAAAACCCTGTGATACAGTATGATACACTGCAGTAAGTTCTGCTCAAGTTCTGAGTTTGATCCTGCTGGAAGTCAGTTTCAGATAGTCAGATTAAGGCTGGTTCAGCCTTCCACCTTGCTGAGGTCGGTAAAATGAGTACCCAGATTGGTGGAGTAAAGTGTAGATCAGGGGTCCCCAAACTACGGCCCGGGGGCCAAATGTGGCCCCCTGAAGGCATTTATCCGGCCCGCCAGGCATGGCGGCAGTGGCTCCATTCATGTGCAGTGGGGGCTCGAGGGAGAGGAGGAACCGGCCCCAACGGCTGTTGATTGCAGTTACATGATGGCACCCTCAAATCTCCATGAATTTTCTGACCCAGAGTTGGAAACCTTACATGTGGCAACGCCTGCTCCACCCTCCTCTCAGCTACTCCTGTAAAGGATTCAATGGTGTTGATGGTGAAGTAACCTTGAGTGCATTCCACAGCCCGGGCGATGGGCCAGATGCATCGGCGGAGACGTTATCTCTGCGCGGGAGATGAAGACACGGTTCCCATGGGAAGCAGGAAGGGGGGATGGGGTGAATGGTGTTATAACCTGTGCTTCTGGCGGGAAGTGCCATTCCTGCCACTGCGTGTACTTGAGCTTTCTAAGATGTCTTAATAAATGGACTTTTATTCCTAAAGCCTTTTATTTCTGCGTCTATGGAATTCCTTACATTGTGGCAGGAATCTTAATTCATCTATATTCCTGTGCAGTGGACCTCTTGTCTTGCGATGGAGAGGTTGAATTTTACTGCGGAAGGTGCGGTAGCCCCTAAAGAGAGCTCCGACCTTTCCCTTCTGGATCTGGAGGAACCAGCAGGAGAACGGCCTCGGCTGGTGGCTCTTTCCCGCCCTCGTGGTCAGCACGAAGTCTTCCTTTACCTCGCTGGAACGAGGGACGGACGACGCACCATGGGGACTTACATGAGTCGCTTTGGGGCTGTCTATGGATCGAAAGCCTGTGGATCGGATCTCACCCGCTGCGGTGGGATTACAAACCTCAGATGCAACCTGTCATGGAGGAGACGGGCTTGACCACCTTTCATGCGGCAACCCAGGAATCCATTGAACGCATTCCTGGACTCGTATTTTGGTGATGCTCCCAAAGAACCACCGTGGCACAGCACTGGGGCCCGGCCCAAAGTACACCGGTGACTAAACCTGGAATTGGGAGGGGTATCCGCATCAGCTTCCCAATCGGACCCCCCTAATCCGGCCAGCAACCGCATCGAGGTGCCTCGGGAGCCACCGGTGGCTACGGCGGCTACGGTGCCTCCGATGCCTCGCTTCCAGACGACGAAGAGTCCGAGGAAAGCCTGCCTTCCCAGTCGGACCGGTTTTCCCATCGCAGAGAGGACTGGGATGAGGAAGTGGGACGACTGCGAGATGCCCAAGCGGCATGGAACCGTGAACGCCAGCTATGGGAGGAGGAACGGGCACAGTTGCAGCAAGAGCACGAAAACCTGCAGAGGGACCGGGAACAGCAACGCAAAGAAGTCCAGCTCTCGAAGTTGACCCGTGCCAAAGACGCCAGCTTCCAACGCATTAACAATATGCCTGCCCAGAATCGGTCAGTCCATGATAAAGTCCTGGAACATTCCAGACTGGATTTACAACGGCAACGCCTGAAATGCCTGCTTCAGGCCTTATGCGCAGACGCAAAGTGAGCTTTTCCACCTGGAAGCCCCTTAAACGGGATCTAACTGGCTAAATTGGAACGAGAAAAAGCTGCTTTGGTACGCGCATTCAGGATGCATTGGCTCAAGCAAGGAGAGGGATCTTTGGGCTGCGTTGGAGAGGGAATCTAAGGAGGCAGCAGACCGGGAAGACCCAAGTTGGAGTCTATGCGTTGTTACCTGATCATGCCGGTGCCAGGGGGCCACGCATCTGGGTCCTGCCACCCAAACGCCAGCCGCAATCCGCCATAGCGCCTCCGGATTCGCTCCCCCCGTGCACAACAAGCTGCCTTCCGCCCAACCTTTGCTCAACCCTCGTTATCGACAACCAATTCTCCCAGCAGGCGCCAAGAGTCAGCCGAACGGGCTACCATCGGCCTCCTCGATACCAGCCTCGCTTTTGATGGGGAATCCGCTTCCAAACTTCCCTACTTTTATCTTGCAAACTCAATGCCCACTTGGAAGACTATGATGATTTATACCGGTCTGAGCCAAAAAATACCGGAACATCGCTCAGTCCTGGATGGGGCAGCAGCCGAATTTGGTTCGTGACTCTTTTGATTTGCAGGGATGAGGGACTCTCTCGCGACAGTGCCCGTGATTCCTCCAAGCCTTAAGAGCGCCGCTTGCAAGATCCAGGGCGCCGTGAATGAAGCTATCCGGCACTCATCAAAACCATCCAGCAAGGCAACCGCCCGGCTTGGCAGATTTTGCCCGGTGAATTTCGCGCGGCGGCCGTCAATTCCCTCCTGAGTGGCTCTGAACGCATTGAAATGCTAATACTTCTCAGATGCTGTGGACGGGCAAGCTACGTGAAACGGGTAAGTTTTTAATTCCGGGTTCCTTCGCACTCGCCACTCATTGCAGATTGGATCCAGTTGGGGTCCCAAGTGGCGCCCCTCGCTTTGGAATATGCTCGTCAAGCGAGGAAGCCGCCTGCGCCTAAAACCAGCTACTACTGTGTCCACCAAGTCAAGCTTCCAGTCCGCCCCTAACAAACCACTCTTCTGAAACGCCAGTCGCCGACTGGGATTGTGTTCCTTTACCGGGCGCGAGGGCCAGGCCAGTCTAGTCAGCCAACTGTCCCAAGAAACAAAAAAAACCAACCGCCTTCCAGTTCACGCCAAGACTCCGGGCTCTGCCAAACCACCAGTCTAATGCAGGTCAGGGGTCCGCCTCCCACTGGCTCGCCTAAAGCGCGTAAGGTTACCGGCGCACACTCCGGTGAGGAGGGGAAGCAGCTGTTTTGCCTTTCTTCAGCCCCCCATGGACATGTGGGCCCACTCCTGGACGCTGGGTGAGTGAAGGCAGCGCCTCCCATTACTGTTCAAGCATTTCTGGCCAACCCCGCTTAAACACATCTCCTGCGATTATAGCCTCGGCCCTGTGTGGGATTCCGGGCTGCCTCCCACTGCTGGTCAATGCGGCCCCAGGTGGTAGGAGGGGAGCTAGGTTTGGACCGGAATCCCCCTGGTTTCTAAGCTCCATACCATTCCACCCAAATGGACGGGCAGCCCCTCGAAACGGTAAGGACCGGCCCAGTACAAAACACAGCCGGTTCTCCTCCGTTGCACCACCATTGGGAGAAAATTAGTTTTATTTTGGCGCCAGTGGCCAAACACTCCATAGTTTTGGGCATGCCTTGGTTATTGTTACATGAACCAAAGTTCATTTGGAAAGAAAGGATCCTAGAATTCATTGACCCTCCCTTGGTGCAGTGGAATCACACTGGGCAAATCATACATACTTTATGACATTAAGCTTTTTTTTTTTTTCTTTTTGGCCCGGTTCTCTGCAAAAAGTGCCATATATTCCAAATCACTGCGTGTGAAAGTTTTACAAAACCGAGAAACAAGTCTGCATTCCTATAGTCTCATATAGTTAATAAAGTGATCTTAACTAATTTGTAATGCAGATACTGCCATAAAGATAAACTCTTGCAACAGGATTATTTTTTGTTTCTCCGTCGTGTTGCCTTTGATGTTCTCATGCTTACTGTTGTTACTAGCTGCATATTTTCAAATAGATTTTTTTAAAGAGTGTGATATAGCAGTTAGAATGTCAAAGTAGGATCAGGACACAGTTTCAAATGCCCACTTGCCATGAGATATAGTAAAGGATCTTGACCAGATCTCATTTGGCCTAACCTACCTCACAGGGGAGTTGTGAGCAAAATGGAGCAGCAAAGAACCATGCTCACTGTCCTGAGATTACCTGCCACAGAATTTACTGGGTAATCTTGGTCCAATCACCTTCATCAACTAACCTACATCACAGGCTGTCTCAAGGATAAAACAGAGGACTGGAGAGTCAAGAATCAGATCCAACAAAGATTTTATTGGGAGTGCTTTGCAGCCTGCAGAATCTCACCTCATTCATCTCCCTGTTGCCCAAAGCACCCCTTCTGTCCACAGGGGCCCCCTAGCAGACCCAAGCAGACATATGCTGTTTTGAGCTTACTCGCCATGAAGCTCACGGAGTGACCTTGGCCAGCCACACCCTCTCTGAACTAACCTACCTCACAAGCCTGTTGTCAGGAACAGGAAGGGAGCAACAGAGTTCCTAGAAGAAGTATAGTAATAAAACTGAACTAAGAGTCCTTTTTTAAAAAAAGGAAATAGCTGTCCATTATGAGGTCTTAAATAATGATGACCTGGAGCAAAGAACCTGGATGACCTGGAGCTGCTCAGCTCATATATATATATATTAGTTCTGATAGGGAGCTGCTCCCTATCAGAACTAATATATATAAGAGCTTCTCCTTTTTAGAATTAACAATATATATACTGGTATATATGAACTAATATATATAAGAGCTCCTCCTCCTTAGAACTAACAATATATATACTGGTATATATGAACTAATATATATATGAACTAATATATATAAGAGCTGCTCCTCCTTAGAACTAACAATATATATATGAGCTGCTCCCTATCAGAATTAATAAATATAAGAGGTGCTCCTTATTAGAATTAACAATATATGTATATGAGGTGCTCCCTATCAGATCTAATAAATATAAGAGGTGCTCCTTATTAGAACTAACAATATATGTATATGAGCTGCTCCCTATCAGAACTAATACATATAAGAGGTGCTCCTTATTAGAACTAACAATATATACAAGAGCTGTTCCCTACTCCAGGGATAATTCTTTAACACAACAGAGGGCTATTTTCCTTCTTCATGTGCGGTGATTTTCATACATGATTTGCCAGATGCCTCCCTGGCGAGATATATGTGGCAACCCACACGCTAGAAGAGAGAGGAGAGTCCCTTTAAACGACCAGGAAGCGACTGACAGCCCGGTCTAAGCTGAGAGGAAAGCAGGGAGGAAGAGAAGCGGGAGAAGGGGGGGGGGGAAAGGGGGGGGGGACAAGGCCGAACACGGCTGCGAAGGACGAGGCCGAGAGAGGAAGTGACCTGAGACACACACACCCCGACCCCCGTTCTCTTCCCCACCCACCCCCCGACCCGCCGTCGTCCCTCGTCCCCCCGTCGTCTCCCCGCCTCGTTCCCGGCCTCTCTGCCCGTCCCTCCGACCCGCCTCACCTGTCCTAGCGTCGCCTCCGCTCTTTCCTCCTCCTCCCGGCCGGCGGCGGAGGTTCCCGGCTCATCCCGTAAGGCGTCGCGGTCGAGCGTGGAGATAAACAGGAGAAGCGACCGCGGCTCTGGCCAGTCGCTTCAGCGGCGGCCGCAACGCCGCCATCCCGGCGCCATGACCGGCCAACGACTGACACAGAGGCGGAGGGAAGGGATGGGGAGGGCAGGAGCGGAGGCGCGCGGCAGGGCGGGAGCCGCTTTGGGAAGTCTCGCGAGGAGCCAGGCGTGAAGACCGCGACCTTTTAAAGATGGCTGCTTGGGAGCGCCTCGACCGCCATTTTGGAAGTGGCAAAGCTGGAGACTCCGCCCCCCACGCTCTTTGCGTGAGGAAAACCAGGTTCTGGCTGGCTCGACCGCCTCAGATCACGGAAGCTAAGCAGGGGCGGCTCTAGTCGGTGTTTGGATGGGCGACGTCCGATGACTACCCAGAGGCGGACAAGGAAAACCAATTTTTGAACTTTTATCGCTTGAAAACGCGACTAGAGTTCGCCATAAGTTGGGTGTGACTTGATGTAAAATAAAACGAAATCTGAAAAAGCTGCAGCTCTGCATTCAAGCTGTCCACCGCTCTCTCTTCATCTGGGTCAGGAGTGGCATAGGTCCTTCTAGGTCAGTGATGGCGAACCTTTAGGTTTACTCAGAAGCAAGGCCAGCCTAGATATATATGTGTGTGTGGGGGGGGGGGTGATTTTCTGCTCTAAGTGCCACCTCTGGCACAGGTGCCAAAGGTTCGCCACCACTGTTCTAGGTCCTCACAACTACATAAGGGTCCAGTAGCACCACCTAACAGTCACCTTTTGAAGTAGGTGGTCCATAAACTTATCTAAAGTTAATCAGTGAACTTCCCATGGCAGAGTGGGGCTTTGAGCCCACTTCTCCCTGATGACAGCTCTACCCCACCCAAGGTTGCCTGGTAGCTTCCTAGAATTACAACTGATCTGTTGCCTGATCATTCTGCCTGAGACCCTTGAGGGCCACTGCCAGTTTGAGTAGACAATATGCACTTTGATCGACCAAGAATCTAATTCAGTAGATTAGCTTCATTCCTCCTACAGAAAATGGAAGCATCTGCAGGTGGATGCTGAAGCTTCCCTCTCCTCTCCAAATTTCACTCTTCTCAAGAACCACCCCTAAATCTCCACAAATTTCCCAAGCCAGCACTAACAAGCCTACTGATAGCCCTGTACATCCTTCATGTACATGAGCTTTGTAAGAAACATTCAATTTACAAATGAAACCACTAAACAGCAGCCAGATAAAGGCAGCGTTTTAGTTTAATCATATATTCAGCTGTATGTGCTTTGAAAGTAAAGTGAGAATTACTTCACACACAAAAGCAAGTGTGCGCAGGACAGAGTTTGTCCATATGATCACTGCAACTTACAAATAGGGCAACAGGCTCCAGCCATTTGAGGAAGGGACAAGGCAGGGGGGAGAGGGGGGGCTGGCTGGTATCTATATTTGGTGCCAGTGCTTTAAAAAAAATAAAGCATGTGTTACAATACTGTCTCACACACCACTCATTCTTTTGAAATTAACAAGTCTGGAGGGATTGCAGAGTTTAACAAAATCATCTGGATAAGATTATACTGCTGGTCTCTTAAGCCATCCAAGGACTCTAAAGAGCACATTTCAAAGTCTTGGTGAAATTTAGAAAGAGGGTTTATCACCCAACTAAATCATTTCTAGTCCATAATGACAGTTTCAGTTGATTTATCAAAGCATATATCGCGTGCTCTCGCGCTCTCTCTCTATAAAATAGCCCTCATTCTTATATGCAAAAAGAAACAAAAGCAAATGTGTGTACTTCAATTAATACAACTTATTAGATATTACAAATACATATCCATACCAAAGGGTATGCTACTTTGTCAGACAAGACAGCTACTTCCTGGCTGAGGTATCCATCCCTGTACATAAATCACATACCATCAGCAAAGGCGCGCAAGGCATTCCAGAAAAGACAGCAGAGAAGGCCTATGAGAGTGTGTGTGACACACTTCCTTCCCAGAAAAGAATCTCTTCACCATGTAAAATGTATGTAAGCAGCACAGAAATCTGGTATTTGCTCTTAATAGCCCGCAGAGAAACACGTAATGTTCTGTGAATGTGACTTCAGGGTAAGTTAAGAAATAATTTCCGTTTAGGAAAATTAACCAGGCACTGAATCTACTAGCAAACATAATAGCTTAAACATTGCCAACTGTCAGCACGTGGCAAAGAGCATATTAGGGGCTTTCACAAAAGCAATCCTGTGTTAGTTGGTTATGTGTATGTAGTAGCAAACTTCTGTGCCAAGTTCACTGACAATCCACACTAAGAAAGCCAAGTTCTGCAATCAATATACATTCCAAAAAGGTGCATGTACCCAATTCATTCTGCATCTACTAGATTCAGAGACTGACAAAAGACAAGAAATGCATGGATGCTCTTCTTGGCTACCTGGCACTGTGCTAAGCTTCTTTCTTATTCACCCCCAGGTATCCGAACTTCTACATGGTATTGCCTAAACAATTTCAAGCTTATCCTCACACCTTTCAGGACTAGAAATTTGCTTCAGTTTAAAATAAATTGGAGACTTTACAATGGATAGAGAATGAAGCATCTTTACCACTTCTGTTGTTCCAGCAAATGGAATGCATAAAATTAAAAAGGATGCCTTCAGTTAATGGTAGAACAAGCAAGACTTCATGTTATACGAAAGCTATTTGCTGCAGCATGAAAAGAACAAAAGGAAACTTTCGTCTACTGTGAACACACAAGGTTGCAAATTCTAAGGAAGCTTGCACAATTACATTAAGCTGTAAGCTAAAAAGTAATTGTTGTGCTCAAATGCAAGATGTTAGATTTTAACAGAAGCATCTGTTGACTAAACTACTAGATATGTGTTTCAAAGTGCCAAGCGATGCAGGTCAAGAACCAGGGACCCTTCTAAAGTACTTTACAGCACCATTAGTGCTGAATAGCCAGGGGTAACTAAAGTATTTGGCTCAGAAACAAGCAATATGCTTGGAAGTGTTGAAGTCCCAGTGACGTTAGTGAGACCTGCATACCTATGCCTATTTCAGCCGAGCATAACAGTACTGGATAAGTCTTTCAAGCCAGCTTTACCCAACATTATTTTCACTTGAGTTTTATGGTAAAATCCTCCCCAAAGGAGGAAAACATCAAGGGAACTCCTCGGGAGCAAATTCAAGAGCTACAGTCTTGGGCCCAATTCATAGCTTAGTAGAGCCCTGGAAGAGCTGTTTCCACAGTCCAGCTCCAAAATGCACCAGTAGCATGCACACATTGGAACTATCCATTGGGGTGAATAATATGGTTCCTCCCCCACAATTTCTGTTTGACAGGAACCTTGTCATGTGACCTTGTTAGGGATGCCAACCTCCAGGTGGGATCTGGGAATCGCCCCGAATTACAGCTCATCTCCAGTCTACAGTGATCAGTTCCCATGGAGGACATGGATGCCTTGGAGGGGGAGGGGGGGGGACTCTACGGCATCATGCCTCACTGAGGTTTGTGTCCTCTCCAGGCTCTATATCCAAGTCTCCAGTTTTCCAATCTAGATCAACCCAGATCATCCACCCCACTTCCCATCCTCTGCTGAAGACCAGACAGAACCCAGAAACCCTGGCCTAGACCTGTGGTGGCGAACCTTTAGCACTCCAGATGTTATGGACTACCATTCCCATCAGCCCCTGCCAGCATGGCCAACTGGCCACGCCAATAGGGGCTGATGGGAATTGTAGTCTATGAACACCTGAAGCACCAGAGTTGGACACCCTTGCCTGACCAATTGGCCACGCCAATAAGGACTGATGGGAATTGTAGTCTATGAACATCTGAAGCACCAGAGTTGGACACCCTTGCCCTAAACCTTGCCCATGTAGTCTGGCTCAATGATAGCAGCCTGTGCTTGGAATACAGAAAGTCCCAGGTTCGGTTGCCAATTAAGAGGCAGTGAACAGGATAATGAGAAAAACCGCGTCTTGAGACTCATTGGAGGAGGAGGAGGAAGAGAAGAAGAGTTTGGATTTATATCTCCCCTTTCTCTCCTGTAGGAGACTCAAAGGGGCTTACAATCTCCTTTCCCTTCCCCCCTCACAACAAACACCCTGTGAGGTGGGTGGGGCTGAGAGAGCTCCGAAAAGCTGTGACTAGCCCAAGGTCACCCGGCTGGCGTGTGTGGGAGTGCCCAGGCTAATCTGAATTCCCCAGATAAGCCTCCACAACTCAAGCAGCAGAACTGGGAATCAAACCCGGTTCCTCCAGATCAGAGTGCACCTACTCTTAGCCACTACAGGATGGCTAGATACAGCTGCAGAGTAGCAGCCAAAGTGCCTTTATATGCTATGTGGGCTGGATCTCAGAGATTGGAATGGTCATCTCAATAGAGAAAATTTCATATTCATAAGAGTGAACGCTAACAGCAATAACAGCTCATTCTAGCTCCTGCAAAGAAAGTCCTTGAAAGATAATTCAGATTCCACTCGAATTTAAACTGTTGACCCACTCCATGTTTTCTGCAGTTCTTTTTCTTTGATTAAAAACCAGCATTTTTACTTACCTGCTCCTCTGATTCATAATTTTCAACACAACCACTATTTCCCTTCCCCCTTTACATCAATTCTTTATAGAATTCACATCCCGCTAACCATTTGCTTCCCAACCCCGACCCCCCAGTGAATGGAATCCAATAAAAAAAGCAACCCCCACCCCCATTTGCAACAGCTAACTTCGTTCAGTGTTTTTCCCTTTGCAAAAGTCGAAACCTATAGCAGAAGAAAACAAAACAATCCCGCGCTAAAGGGTGGAAAATCAGATTCTTTCTAAAACGCAACTGCTTATAAAAGATTGTGTTTTTGAAACCCAGTTAAAGCTTTTACCTGCTGGAAACAAGCAAAGATGGAGCGGGAAGGAAGGCCTTGGTGTCCTTACATCCTAAAGTCACCGCAGAAAGATTCAGCCCCAGAGCCCGCAAAGTGTGTATTACAGCTGAACAGTCCCAAAGACTAGAATGCGCTGGCAAAACAGGAGACAGGAGCTATGCATGCAAAGGCCTTCTATCATCTTACATCAGTCAAAGGATTGTGGCTGGGAGAGAGGCGATGGAAAGTTTTTCCACTCCATAGTATTCTTGCACAGTTCTCCTAAAAATAGAGCGGCAGCTGGGTGTTCTAGCTGAAACCAAAGCTGGTCCAGTGGCCGGCGTTAAAGGAAGCCTGTCAGTATTTTGGGAAAGCTGGCCTCCACCTGTTCACGCCAGAGCAAGAGGTCAGCCGTAGAGTCCAAAAGCCACAGGCAATGGCCAAGGGCTCGAGAAAGCTGCAAGAAGGAGCACTAGTGCCAAAGACACAATACTCTGGGGCAGAGCTCGAAAACCCCAAAAGGTCACCTTTCCCTTCTCTCTGCTTGAAATGCTAAAGAGCTGCACATGTGTGGAGAGAAAACGAAGTTATGCGACAGGATCTCTCATTCAAAAGATGTACGAGCACAGCAGAATAGATATCAGATGAGTACTTGCAGGAGCACTGCAAACTTGCACCCAAGTCAGGCTTGCCTTTGCTCTGGATAAAAGGGGAAACTTATATTCTGCACAACAAACAGTGCTCAGGAATTCCAAAGCTCCACATGCAAGTCCATTTTACAAATTAGTACCTAAGCAGTGTAGCAAAGGTCCAGGCAAGACATACAGCCAACCTGTGCAACCAGTGTGGGGTTAAGAGCAGGTACACTATAATCTGGAGAACTAGGTTTGATGCTTGTAGTAGTGCACTGCCGACCCAGCAGTGCCGTAGTAGAACGTTGGGACGCCAACGGACTCCGCGGCTCAGCCAGCCGGGTCGATCGCGACTCCCCACTACCTCATCCCCATGAGTCAATACCGTCGCGGAACTGTCTGGCTCAATCACCGGGCTTAGGATGTGGTCTTGCCCCCCCAGGTGAGGATTAGGCTCAGACGCTGCACGCCCCTTCCTCGCAGACGTGAGCCAGATGAGATCACATGCATCATGATGATCTCCCCGACTCCTCCGCTTCCGAACTCCCCCAGTCCTCCTCCTACACTAGAGTAACAATAAAGGTGCCAGGAACCGCAGACGGAGACTCGGGCGAACACGGACCTCCGGCCCTCGGCTGCTGGCGCATCTCCACCAGATGTTATCTCCGCTGCCTGCCTGCTCTTTACTGACCGCATTCCACTACAAGCTGGTGCCGTAAACCGGAATCTCAACCTCCACCCTGCTCAATCATCAGCCTGAAGTGGTCATGATAACAAGTCCGCTGGATCGGCGAGATCCAGGGATCCACTGCTTTCGGGTATCGCCTGTCCCTCTGATCGGGCGATCCAGAGACACGCCCTCTGTATTACTCTCGTCCGGGACGTGGAACACTGGTAGAGTATGGGAGCTTGCAAAAGCAGGGCTTATGGACAAGCACTGCTGATCAACGAAAGCTGCTAACGGAATGCAGGGTCCCTAGTAGAAGGGGAGCAAGAAATTGGTTGAGGAGACAGCTCAGTGTCCATGGTACCCAGAGGGGGGGACATTGGAATCTTAAGGGACTGGGGAAAACATCTAAGCACTCTCTCAAGTATTAGAGCCTCGGGTCATGTCGCTGCTACTGACGTGCGGAGACAATGTTTTGTCGCCATCAGCTCTGTGTGACCCACGCTCCCTTGCTGTAGGCCTCCTTTCGGGATCTTTCACCTTCAATTTCAACCTGAATTTTCTATCCACTCAAATTGGACGCCTCTGTCCTTCTGCCCCCCCCTCAGCCCTTCAACCTGTTTCTAACTTCTCCCAAGGCTCAGCCTCTCCCCTTGTTCACTTCTCTTCATTTTCCTCGGGCCACTGTGACCCTTCCTGGCCAGTTTACTTAATGGCGCTGGTTTCTAGAAACTCTCTAGGAACGTATTAGCCACGCATCTGCAGAAGAAAGAGAAACTCCTGACGGAAGACGATGCCGAATATTCTTGCATTGTGCCCCATCCACTTCACAGATAACTGAGGGGAGAATGGCCATCCCCAAGGGTTGTCGAGTACTGCCCCCAAGCTATAACATCCTTACCGAAGCTCATAGGCAATGTGGAATAGGAGTCACTAGCCCCTACGGGAGAGGTATGTTGGAGGCTGCTTCCAAGGGAACCACCCAGCGTCCCAGATGACTGGAAGACCACCTTTCAGATGCTCCTGAGCTCCCTGCACAATTTGTGGTCTGGGAAAGTGAGTTCCGCCAGCAGTGCTTCAACAGAGCAGCCACCTCTGATGGCTTCTACACCGGGCCGCTTTACTGTGGTTTCACAAGCTTTGCCAATCCCAACCATCAGATTGTCCTGCCTGAGGCCTCACGGGTCGCCTCTCTGGAGTGCTTCTATAAGGCATTTATCAGTCCCCAATGCCGCCAGCTAACCCAGAGTTTCTCCTCCATCCGCAAAACCCCAGAGCCTCCTAAGGCTGAATTTGTGAACAGGGCTCCAGGAAGCCAAGAGGCAGGTAGATAGCGAGGGGAGGGGCTCAAAACGGAATTCTCGGCGCCTCTAAAGAGAACGCCCATGGAGTGCCGCTAGGGCAAATCAATGGGCCTAGGGTAAAAATCCTGAACTGGCCGACATGCTTAAGGCTTGCTAGACATTGGGTCCTCCACGAATTGTAAGCTAGCCTCTCGCCGCAAGAAAGCACTTCCACCGGGCGGGAGACAGTCTCAGGATGACTGCTTTAACTGCGTAGACCCGACACTTCCTCAAGGGGAGTGTAGGCAGCCCGGTGGGGGCCTATAACCCCGGGATGGAGGAGGGTCCTCCCCAGGAGGAGAAGGGCCACCTAAAACCCGGGTGCCCACGCTGCCAGAAGGGGCTTCCATTGGAGAACGACTGTCTGCCGGGAAACTCTCACCGGCGCTTCCCCAGCCCAGGGACCAAGGAGGGAGAGTACTTATGCAGACCCAAACGCCAAGGCTCCCTGCCAAAACCACCCCCCCTCGTGGCATCTCGGCCATGCACCCAGCCCATTCCCTTGCCCTCACTCGGTGGGTTCTTGTCAGCCCCAACCCAGTATGATGAGCCCATCCCTACCGGGACAATTGGGCTAGTGCTGCCAGTTGGCTCTGCCGCTGAACAGGGACTGCTCATCGCCCCCGGAGTGATCGAATTCCACGCACTAAGGACCCATCCACCTCCAGGTCTGGACAAACATCCCACAGGAGCTGCCTGGCTGGAGCCAGTTGCGCCAGTTGATTCTCTTGCCCCACGCGCTGCCACAAGCCACCCAATAAAGGCTACAGCCCCAGCAGCCAACATGGCGCAGCCTACACCACCGTCAGAAGGTGGAGACGCTTATCGGGAGCTCCTGGGTCCATATCTGAGCTCCCAGAAGGATGTAAGTTCAAGTGGGCCTGGTGGACACCGGCGCTTGGGATGTTACCGCTATCAGAGCAGCCAAGGCCCGGACCCAGTGGCCACCGCGCTTGCCCTCGCACATCTGGGGTGGGGGAGACAAACCGCTGACGGAGACCGCCACGGGTCAACAGCCCAGGGACTCGAAGCGCAGCTCACAGTCCCATTATTTTGGCATCCATGTCAATCTCTGGGAAGGGACCATGAGTCAGGGTCAAAACGACTTTGGTCTGGGATAAAGCCGCCACAGATCACTGATCCCAATCGTGTCTTCCGGGTATCGCTTGCTAATTGCATGGAAACTGTTTCCTCTCCCTCTCCTCCTTCTGTTTCGACTAGGTAGAGGCGGGAGGGCCAATTGGCTGACTGGTCTCCTGGACAGGTAATTCAGCCCTCGGCCCTGATACCGCAGAAAGCACTGTCAGGACAGGCCCCAGTTTAAGGGGAAGTGGTGTCGCATTATAGCACTATCATCACTTCAAGATGCTTGGTCGAGTGGTTTCAAGTATGCATCTCCCCAAAGATAATTCACAAATTCTTAGCACCATCCAGCTTCCTGCATTGGCCACTGTCACGGTGCAACTCCCCTTTGCAAAGAACCCCCCCCCCTTTCCTCTTGTGTGTACTAGGAAATTGCCTCTAATCAGCCTGGATTGTTTATCTCCTGGATGCACCCATCCCCCCAGAACGTGCTTCCAAAGCCCCCTTTTGTGTTGCTGGATTTTAGCATGCATACCCACAACTTCATAGGGACCCGGCTTCTGTTCCCTCTCCCCTCGAGGTTCGACCTCGGCCTTGACGCTCTGATGACGCCTGAAGCTAATTCTCATTCAGGGCCACTCCTGCCCCCCTCCTGTCAAAACAACTAAAGAAAGAGGGAGTGTATGCCCCAGGAGGGTTTTTTCGTATTGTGCAACCTTCACAGCTGTAAAACAAGCCTTCTTCCTTCCTATATTAAATCTAAACACTAATCCCCATCCCAATCTCCGCCATCCGCTTAGAACTGAGTCCTGGGACTGGCTCTGCAGAACCTGGGAAAGGGGGGCGTTTCAGTCCCTCTTCCCTACAGGTTCCCGTGTGGACTCCGGGATTCGCCATGACAGGCCAACCCATGGAATGGCGCCAGGAGGAAACTAACTCCTTATCCCGGAGATGGAACGCGATTCTAGAGGATCCCTACCAGCGCATCCCAGCAGGGAACCAAGCCGCCAACGCCCAAAGACCCGAATGACCTGGGAGACGCCACTCACCAGCCAGGTTCTAGGCTGCTGCCAGCAAGCATTCACCCCAGACACCTCGAGAACCCTCTGTGTCAGCCTCTTTGGCGACATCATCACCACCAACTCAGCTGCAATTTCACCATCCTTGCCTGCTCTGCTGCCTCCTGCCGATGGCGACCGCCACCCCTGGCAAGCTTTCACCAGACCAACATCTGGGAGCAGTTTGCTGCCAACGCCTCATCTTTCTGCCTGGGCTAGTACCTAGGGAGCCTGCTGAGCTCACAGCCTGCTCCACTTCGCCTGTAGCACTGGAGACTTCCTAGCGAGTCTGGGCTGAGCCCCTTCATGAATGCCTCATCCATCAGATATTCTATGAGCCACTGGGACCCGCCGTTCAAACCCCGGCTGGCTTCCCTTGTCACCAAGACGGGTCGCTAACCACGAGCCCAACACCTGCGCCGTGATCACCGGGCGCAGTCAATCGGGGAACCCACCCGCCTATCTACTGCTCGGCCAGTTGGAACTGCACAACACATGGAGGACATTCCCGTGTTCGAAACATCCTGCTCCCCAGGGGCTGGTTCTGACCCGCGGGAGAGGACGCGACTACATCCCTCACCACCTCCCCTGCCGGAACTTTGCTGCCTCAGTCAGCCTCTACCATTGTCCCACCCCAGGTTCCCCTGGGAGCCCGGACGCCGACGCCGGCCCGGCCTGCTCCTTTCACCCTCCTGTCGGAGCGACGCTGTCGCCTCTCTCCGGGCGGGAGTTCGCCTCCTCGCGAACTTCCTAGTGGGAGTCCCCATTCCGCTTCCTAAGCAATGAGACTATTGGCCGGCTGGCCTGTGCCCCGCGTAAGTCCATCAATCCCCACCTCCACCGCCTGGATGCCCTGGCCTCCCAGCAGCAGGAACCGCTGCTTTACCCTAGACAATCGTGGCCGCTATTGTTGATTATTTGTTGTTGTTACATCACCAAGGTTGTGAGAATGTACATAATATGTGTTCTTTAATCTTTCTGATAATTCCCAGTTGATCCACATGAAAGTGAGCTGCAAGAAGTTGTATCTAATCTGGAAGTATGATGTTTTGCCCCATTGGTGGTCAGCCCTCTGGAGCTGGCTGCCGGGAGGATGGTTGAGTGCTATTGTACAGCTCTGCATTGGTTTAATTGTGTGCCTTGTTATCGGATCTTGTTTCGTCCAATGTCTAATATTGCCTGTAACGTGTGTGCGAAACCCTCGTGATTTCACCCCAAACTAAGTTCTAATGTTGCACAAGCAGCTTGGTCAACTTGGACCAAATGCATGGAGGACAAGCGCCCCTTTAAATCGCCTTAGCGCTTCGCCTCCCCGCTTTCTAAAATGTAAAAGAGGAGATGGTAGTGCACTGCCGCACTCCAGCAGTGCCGTAGTAGAACGCTAGCCAACGGACTCCAGCGGCCTTGCTGTCGTGATCGCACTCCCACCCTCATCCCCATGGGTCGCGGAACTGTCTGGCTCAATCACCGGGCTTAGGGACAATGGTCTTGCCCCCAGGTGAGGATTAGGCTCAGACGCTGCACGCCCTCTCCTCCCCAGTCCCTCCTACACTCTATAGAGTAAACAATAAAAGGTGCCAGGGAACCGCAGACGGAGACTCGCTAGGGAAACACTGACCTCCGGTTCCGCTAAGTTATTGGCGCATCTCCACCAGATGTTATCTCCTGCTGCCTCGCTCCGTTTTAATGCTGGACCAAGCAAGTGGGTTTCCACTACAAGGCTCTGCTCTGCCACTTGAGCTGTGGAGGCTTATCTGGTGAACCAGATCAGCTTTGTGCACTCCAACACATGCCAGCTGGGTGACCTTGGGCTAGTCACAGTTCTTCGGAGCTCTCTCAGCCCCACCCATCTCACAGGGTGTTTGTTGTGGGGGGGGGGGAAGGGAAAGGAGATTGTAAGCCCCTTTGAGTTTCCTTGCAGGAGAGAAAAGGGGGATATAAATCCAAACGACTCCTCTCTTCTTGTGGAAGTTCTTTCTACCCCCCACCCCCATTTCACTCAGAACAAATGTTAGGAGCCTCAGGGTTTACACTTTATTCAGAATCAAATTATTTTGTGTTGCAGGTAGACTGGGAAAAATGTGAGTGGACAAGCATCCCATTTGGGGACAGGACACCCCTTCCCACTTTCCCTTTTTGAAAAGGATCAGAGATTCATAGTATGTCTCTACCCACACATTATATGCAAGATGAACAGGTACTTGAGACTTGGCAAAGTTTCATTCATTTTAAAATTAGGGAAATTCTGCGGGTAGGTTTTGCTTTCACATGTAGAGACCTTGTGCCTCTTCAGATTAGCTTGCCAAGTCAGAGGTGGGGCAGGTTTCCCCTGAGGTTATTTATAGAATGTCACTATGCCAAGCTACCTATATTTGGCAGCAGCCACAGGGTAAGGCAGGTCTCTCACTTCAGCTCTGTACTGGGGGTCCCCCAATCTAGATGAAGGTTGAAACATTGGAGACTGGTGCATATTAAGTATTTCCTCCCTGGAATTTATTCTCATATAGCAAACCTCAGTGCTAACAGTTACTGACAAGGGTGGTAACAAAACAGAAGAACCATCCCGACCACCCACAGGTCCCTCAACCAGCAAATTGCACTGACCCATCATCCTTGTAATTCCAGGGAATCCAGCAGCCCAGAGCAAGGAAGAAAGCCAGTGAATTCCTCAGTCCTCTATACCCCAATTTAGCCTTCCTTGATTCCAAGTATAACAAAGGAATACAGTAAAAAGGAAGAATATATCCCTCCCTTTGCTTTGCTTCTTTCCCTCAAGGAGGCAGTGTGGTATAGTGGTTAAGAGCAGGTGCACTCTAATCTGGAGAACCGGATTTGATTCCTTGCTCTGCCACTTGAGCTGTGGAGGCTTATCTGATGAACCAGATTAGATTGCGCACACTAACACATGCCAGCTGGGTGACCTTAGGCTAGTCACAGTTCTTTGGAGCTCTCTCAGCCCCACCCACCTCACAGGGTGTTTGTTTTGGGGGGGAAGGGAAAGGAGATTGTAAGCTTCTTTGAGTATCCTTACAGGAGAGAAAGGGGGGATATAAATTCAAATTCCTCTTCTTCTTCTTCAAGAGCCAACATGGTGGTTAAGAGTGTGGGACTAAATTTGATTCCCCACTCCTCCACATGAAGCCTGCTGGATGACTTCGGGCCAGTCACAGTTCTGTCAATGCGCTCAGCTCCACCTACTTCACAAGGCAGGGAGAGGAAGGGATTGTGATTGTAAGCCACTCTGATACTCCTAAAGATAAAAGAAGAAAAGTTTGGCTTTATACCCTGCCTTTTTTCCTGTACGGAGTCTCACGGTGAGTTACAAACTCCTTTCCCCTTCCTCTCTCTACAACAGACACCTTGTGAGATAGGTGGGGATGAGAGTTCTGAACTATGAGTACCCAAGGTCACCCAGCAGGCTTCATGTGTAGGAGCAGGGGAAATTGTGCATGGAACTTCAGGTATAGGAGCGAAGAAAAAAATCCAGTTCACCAGATAAAAGCCCACCACTCATATGGAGGAGGGAATCAAACTTGGTTCTACAGATTGGGGTCCATCTGCTCTTAACCACTACACCGCAGTTGGCTATCTGGTATAAAAACCAACTCTTCAATATTTTTACAAGTCCTCACTTGATACTTTTAACCTGCCTTTGCAAATACAGCCTAGCTTGGTTTTCAAATGAACCTTACTGGAATATATAGTCTCGAAGGCTACACACAGGAATGACCAAATCCAAAATCCAAACTTCACATACACGCTACAGGGGTCAGTGCTATCAGTCACAGACCAGGAAAGGGATTTGGGCGTCTTAGTTGATAATTCCATGGGAATGTCAACTCAATGCATGGCAGCTGTGAAAAAGGCAAACTCTATGCTGGGGATCATTAGGAAAGGAATTGAGAATAAAACTGCAAAGATTGTCATGCCCTTATATAAAGCCGTGGTGCGACCGCACTTGGAGTACTGTGTTCAGTTCTGGTCGCCACATCTCAAAAAGGATATCGAAGAGATAGAAAAAGTGCAGAGAAGGGCAACGAGGATTATTGAGGGACTAGAGTGCCTTCCTTATGAGAGGCTGCAGCGTTTGGGACTCTTTAGTTTGGAGAGGAGACGTCTGAGGGGGGATATGATTGAAGTCTACAAAATTATGCATGGGGTAGAAAATGTTGACAGGGAGAAATTTTTCTCTTTCTCACAATACTAGAACCAGGGGGCATACATTGAAAATGCTGGGGGGAAGAATTAGGACTAATAAAAGGAAACACTTCTTCACACAACGTGTGATTGGTGTTTGGAATATGCTGCCACAGGTGGTGATGGCCACTCACCTGGATAGCTTTAAAAGGGGCTTGGACAGATTTATGGAGAAGTCAATTTATGGCTACCAATCTTGATCCTCTTTGATCTGAGATTGCAAATGCCTTAACAGTCCAGGTGCTTGGGAGCAACAGCCGCAGAAGGCCATTGCTTTCATATCCTGCAGGTGAGCTCCCAAAGGCACCTGGTGGGCCACTGCAAGTAGCAGAGAGCTGGACTAGATGGACTCTGGTCTGATCCAGCTGGCTTGTTCTTATGACCTTGTGCTGGGGACCTAGGTCACCCCAAGCAAGCGGGTACTAATCACAAGAGTGGTCATGTGCACTGTGCATTTTCTCATATAAGCACCCCAGTTTTTCAATTATAGGCTGAAAAATAAAATGTTGCCCCTCCAGTGTAAATAACAGCAGGTACCAAAGTATATGCAGCCAGGAATCACACCAAGGTTTAGTTACTACGTAACGTGCCTGATCACCTGTATCACCTCCCTGCAAATATTCAGCTAGGAAAACCGCAACACACTTCCACTCAAGGGTGGCCTGCAAAGAAGAAAGTAGATGGGAAAATGAGGCGCTCCAAATAAATTCCTAAAGAAAATGGACAATCTTAGCACAGACAGTAAAGAAAAGCTGAGCTGAGAAAAACGCATGACTTGGCAGCTCCCAGTAGTAAAGAACCATCTTTTTAAAGTGGTGATTCTAAGAAAACACAGGCTCAGAATACATCATCACAGGGAGGAGGGGGAGGTTGTGAGCAGTTTCGAAAGTAGTTTGATTACAGATAGAACAGAAAACAGCAAAGAAAAGGAGAAGTGGGAGCATTTTCACCAGACTAATCACTGCTCAGTTGGATGCAGAATGACGCTGCCTTTTACATTATTTTCCTAATCATTTTATACAGCTTGAATCAGTACCCAACAGTATAAAATACTTAAAAGAAATTTAGAGTAGAGCACTTTACACTCAGGATGCTATGAAGCCATTTTCTCCTTTTTAACGTCCTACTTAACATGCAGAATCTTATTTCTACCACACTGTTTCTAAACCTGAAAAGACCCAGCTGCTCCCCCCAACAGGCTCCTGTGCGAAAGTATTTTTTATAAAAACCACAGATTTCACAGTTCAAATTGCTGCCAGCCTTCTGTTTCGGCAGTTTCACGCAACAAATTTCTCCCATCTCAGTGTTCCTGCACTTATCTAAGGAATGGTTAGTATTCCCATAAGAAGCATTTTATGGACGAACGGGCTAAACGTTGTCTTTTCCTTAGAAAAGTGTTATCTAATCAGCTTTCCCACAAAGTTTCTTCAGAAGCTGAACCATATTATGGGGTGGCAGCATACCTCTCATGTCAAGTGACAATAACCAGCAACTGACCCGTGCACTAGCAATAGTCTTTTGACACACCTCTCGAGAACAACTTCACTCAAATTAGAAAAAGCTCAAAAATGCCACAGCACGAACACTATGCTCCCGAGTTTTTTTTCCAGCTTTTTAGTGGTCCGGTAAACCAATACTCTTTTGCCAAAGATGTTGAACTTATTTGTTTACTTCTTACATACACTTATGTATCAAATTCCCAATCAGAGTCCCATGGTGAGGATCAAAAGAAACAGCCAGCCAAGATTAGTTTTTTGCCAATACAGAAAAAACCCAGCTCTGCAAAAAAAATGTAAATATTAATCCAAAAACAGACTAATGGGGGCTTATCTGTTCCATTTTTGTGCTATTCCACTATTTAAATGTTTAAAGTGTGTGTGTATGTATATGTACGTATGTATGTGTATATATATATCTACATATATGCGCTTTTATAGCTGTCCCTACATACTGCTTGACAACTGCAACAACTAAAAATAGCAGAATCTAAATTAAATTTTTGGCATTAACTGCAAAGATCATTAATACACCCATAATTATCAGTCTGAAGGCCAAGTTTAAGGTTTCAGCACTTAGATATTCAACCATACAAGCCTAGAATGCTCGAAGGATCTCCTCTGTCCCTAATTCTGCCTGATAGTTACCCTCTTATCAAGGCAGTTCCCCTACATTATGAAACATCTGTCCTATCTGGAACCTCTGCTCTTTTAAACGGGCTTTAGAGACTTTTTGCAAGCGCTTCACAATAAACTTTTTCTTCTGCTTATCAGTCTTCAGATTTTTATCAACAATGCATAATGTCGTTTCCCACCTGCCCACAGAACCATAATACCAAAAAGACATGCAATACATTTTGGAAATAAAAGGGATTCACAGCAAATCCCCTTGCTTGTCAAGACCAGCGGTCTTTAACAGCTAGACACTATCATAGCTGGGCTATAAAGATAGCATTTTTTAGCCATCTTAGAAATAGCATTTTTCAGCCATCTTAGATTTTTCCCTTAAAAAAGTAGAGAGCTGGGTATTAACACGAAAAATTATTTAGCACGCGACCTTACTACAAAACTACAACATTTATTCAATGATTATTAAAATAGCTTTGACAAGTCATCCACTTCCTCCTTGATAATTTTCAGATGTACATCAGCGTTATTAAAAAAGCATTTGTCTGGCATGACTATGAGAGTGGTTTAAATTCTGCTTATATATATATATAAAAACACAATTCATATTTCCATGTCATGGCTGCTACCACACTTCCACACCCTGATATAGTAGTCTTCGTTGTCATTGGTAAGGCCATTTAAAAGTAACGGCCTATTTAAAAGTAACCAATGGAAGCATTATTATTGGCCATAAGGAATGTGCAGATGGGCTACATGCAAACAACCTCAAGCGAAGAAAAATTCTTTCGAACATAACCACGAGTTTTTTTTCCCCAGTGCTTATGAGACAGGCTGAGTTTTACTATTAAGCTGTATTTATAGCAACTGCTCAGTGATAAAGGACAACATGCCGGAGAGTCGCTAAAAAAGAACAACGGCTCGGACATGCTTACAAAATGCAACAGCAGCTTTTCAAAATTCCTGAAAATGCAGTAAGAATGGTGGAATGACAGCTGCGAAGACTTCACTGCCAGGAAGCAAAGATTTGAGGTTTCCATGTTATTACAATTCACATTAAAGTATGCGTATTTACAGAAGGTTGAAAGATAAGCCCATGGCAAAGCTACTTTTAATCGAGGCTCTCAAAATCTGTCAACCACACAAGAGTCTTATAAATCAAAGTAGTATTGATACGAACATCTGCATGTTTATGGGGAACAAGACCGTATGAGTTCGGTGGCTTGATTATTGCAATAACTAGTTAGCTTCAATGCTAAGGGTTAAGACCATGGGATCCCTTCTGCTAACCCTTTCCTAGGGTACAAGGAACCTTCCCCCAGCACAAGAGGCTTAAAGAATTTACTTGTACCCAGGGAAAAGCACCCTGTTACAGAGGAAAAATGTCACTACTAACAAAAAGTGTCTGTGGGCTCCAACATTTCGTGCTTAGCTAAAATAATCTTTGCTTTTAATAAGACTTTTTCATAGAATGCATTTTGAGAAAGGAATAAAAAGCCACTTTCAGTCCAAGCCTTAATCCACAGGTGTCAAACTCGCGGCCCTCCAGATGTTATGGACTACAGCATCATGCTGTCAGGGGATGGTGGAAACTGTAGTCCACAACATATGGAGGGCCACAAGTTTGACACCGGTGCCTTAATAAGGCTGGGGAACATCTGGGCATGGACTTTTCACTTTTAAACAGGAAACACAAAACACACCCTCAGAAAAAGCTGGATCACTTTTCTATCAGATTCTCCCATATTCACCAGTCACAGAAACCGGCAATGGGCCAACAGAGATTGAAGCACGTTATACCTCTAATCTTGTTTAGTTCGGAGGTACCAGATTTCAGTACCCAATCCCAGGTCCAAAGGAAAGGTAATCTGCCTCTACTGCTTATGGAGATACTGGACTGCAATTTTCCTTCAAATGATTAGATTGGTTGGTCAAATTCTCCTTTATAACTCAATTATCCCACCAGATCTAGCCAACACAGAAACTATTATGAAAATCTGCAGCTACAAGAAACTTAGTCAATTGACAGACTGGGGAAAAAATGGAATAGGACAAGTGTTGTTCTTAGATGCAGGAAGTTTTGTCTTTGAATTTTTTTCTAGTCAGTTGCAAGAAGGGAAAGGAGATAAGAAACAGATACAGGGCTATAACAGCTTTCACTAGCTTGCAGTTCCTAGTAACATTATTCTCCAAAAGGTCTTTGAAGCCAAATGATTCAATGAGATCACGGTAACCTTACACACAGCTGGAGCCAGGTGTCCAGAATTCTTTTTCTCCATTGCTGACTGTGAGCGTTTACAGGGATAACCACTTGCCAGATGCATGGGCACGTATCCTATCACTCAGCTCAGCAAAGTATGAAGCCTTCTGCCAACATCCAAGACCCTCCACTGGGGGAAGAGCCACACAGATGTTGCTGAGCGAAGTGTGAGGACACATGCTATGAACTACGAGTTCTATCCACATAATTTTCAGCTCCTCCTCTGGCAAGGAATAAAGCCTATACTATCTCTAAACTGGCCGTTGTGCTGTTCAGAAGCACACGTTGAAACCACTCTTCCTTTCCAGGCACTAACAGATGTCTACCTGACTCGCTTTTTTTTATTTCACCTGCAGACAGTTCTCCTGAGGGAGGGTACTTTCAGGCCACACAGGCAAGACCTGGTGGGATATGCGACTCCACAGCCCACTGAGCTTGTCTGTGTCCATGTGGTTATAAGAGCTTGGCATGCCTGAATTGGTAAACTTATCGGAGAGGAAATCTTTCACTTTCTCCTCAACTTGTAGCAGAGTGAGGCCCTTTCCGAGGGACTCTTCCTCCAGCAGAACAGTCAAGAATAGAGCTACGTCCTTAAACGCTGCGTTTTCATGGTCACAGTACTTGTAAAATATCAGGGTGGAACCTGCCGGCAGTGACTCGAACCGATGCACCACTGCGGCCTTTTTGCCTCCGCTGAACCCGGAGCTCAGCTCTTCATCTACAGCCAATTTCACAGCATCACTGTCCTGGGCGGCTTTGCCAGCCCCGTCAATTCTGATTGTAGCAGTGCTCTGAGAAAAGGAGAAGGCATCTGCAATTTGGTTGCTTAAACACTTAAGGGCATCTTCAGCCTCTTTCGCAGCAGTGAGCAATAAGATGGCAGGCTCCGAACGAGGCTGCGACGAGTTGAGACGTTTCTCTAGAGTGGTCTGGATTCTCTTCCACAGTTCGCTGTCCTGACTCGGGTAGCTGCTCATGAGCTTTCTCATCTGGGTTTTGAATGCCGGCAGGGCTTGGTCAATTTCTGGAGTACGGGATGGAGGGTACAAAAGATACCACCCACCAGCAGCAACACAAGTGCCCACAAACAGTAGAATCCAGAAGACAGAGTGTCCCGCAGGTTGTACAGCAGAACCTACAAAAAGGAAATGGGAGGATAAAAAGAGAGAGAATACGGATTATTAGTAACATTACTTCAAGCACACCAGTTTCGAAGAATCAGAGTGCCTTGGAGAAACAAAGCAATATACAAAGAACAGTCATTCTAGCTCATTACTAAAGTTTTAAGAGAGTCAGTGTGGTATAGCGGTTAAGAGCAGGTGCACTCTAATCTGGAAAACCAGGTTTGATTCCCCTTCTGCCACTTGAGCTGTGGAGGTTTATCTGATGAACCAGATTAGCTTGTGCACTCCAACACAAACCAGCTGGGTGACCTTGGGCTAGTCACAGTTCTTTGGAGCTCTCTCAGCTCCATTCACCTCACAGGGTGCTTGTTGTGGGAGGAAGGGAAAGGAGATTGTAAGCCCCTTTGAGTCTCTTTACAGGAGAGAAAGGGGGGATATAAATCCAAACTCTTCTTCTTAATTTAGAGCAATTCACGTATTACAATAAACCCTCATAACTAAAATATTGCAGTTCTCAAGCCCGATGGAATGGAAGACACATCCCAAATTTAAGTAGCCGAGTCAAAGCCAATTTGACATTTCAAGTGTAAATGTATGTTTCATGAAAATCATTTAATGTCAAACCCCCCAAACCATCTTATGTCTTGCAAGAATTGATTACAATTGTGGGATGGAAGAAGGAGTACTTTTATTAAATATTGGAGCAATTAGTCATCTATCTAGCAGGTTCCTTCTTTTCACAGCTAGTAAAAGGAAGTATCACCTCACTCAGGAAAATTGAGAAAGGCATTTTCATGGCCTTCAAACTCCTTCAGTGCTACTTGGTCCTTCTGATCTAGCCTTTCTCAGGCAGAGCACCAACCTAGCAAAAATCCAGTTTTTGGTAATCCAGGGCTGTGCTTTCAAGTTAAGCCTACTTCCATTTTCTCAGAATCCTATGTTAGCTCCAAAAAGTTCTAGTACAAAGAAATCAGAAAATGCAGAGGTGGCCATTTGCTTGTGCCATGAGGAACAAGATCTATTTCTAAAATCTTCAATATCTGTCCTTTTTTATATGAAACCTAAATTTCTATCTAACGTATTTAGAGACTGCCCTGTCTATAGTGGATATAAGTGGTGTTTGAAGAGCAGAATTTGTGGTTTCCTTTTTTCAATGCTACAATCAAAAACTAGCTAGTGGTTAAAAACAGGTGCACTCTAATCTGGAGAACCGGGTTTGACTCCCCGCTCTGCCACTTGAACTGTGGAGGCTTATCTGGTGAACCAGATTAGCTTGTGCACTCCAACACATGCCAGCTGGGTGACCTAGGGCTAGTCACAGTTCTTCGGAGCTTTCTCAGCTCCATTCACCTCACAAGGTGTTTATTTGTGGGGGGGGGGGTGAGGGAAAGGAGATTGTAAGCCCCTTTGAGTCTCCTTGCAGGACAGAAAGGGGAGATATACATCCAAACTCTTCTTCTTCTACTGTCCCAGTATCTTGCTATTTGACTGCACTGTCATGAAAAACTCCTAGCCAAAATCTATCCAGAGGGTTTTATCCTGACTTCTCACAGATATGGGAGGGCAGATGTACTTGTCCTTGCTACCTTTTCATCTTCAGGACAATTGTGTGTGGCTGTTTAGTCTGAGAGAGCAAAAGTGTGTGACGGCTAATTCACGGCCACCCAAACAGCTTCACTGTTAAGCAGAGAACTGAATGAAGAGTGTCCCCAATCCTAGTCTAGAATTCTTCCCTCTTTTCCACTAGGTTATGTACAGAAGTAGACAAGCCTATGCAGTTATGATCAACTTCAAACATGTAAAATACACAACAGCACAGAGTGTGAATTATTTCTGGCAATACAGAAAAACTGGGAGACACACAGTATCAGTAGAAGGATTAAAATCCTACTTTTATTAACAGCTTCCGAATGCTTCTTCAGTATGCTGGCTTGAACTTGAGGGTGTGCTTTACCTGACAGAAAGTAAGAGGAAAGATTAATAATATAAGTATTTGGGGGTTCTGGGTCTCTAGAACATGATGCTAACTGGATTGAATTTGTGATTCCAATTTAGATTTGGAATATGGCAATTTAACAAGTTATCTAAAAAAGCTCAGAAATCTCCAAGGTTGCAAGTTTCCAAAAGCAGACCGGTTTTTGTTCAATCATGCATCCTTTGGAGACAGGATACTCTTAAAATGTGGCAACTAGACCTTCTACACAGAAATATAGTAATAAACTTGAGAAAACAACACATATCCTATCACTCCATTTGGCAATGTTTGAAACTTTCCTCCAGCCTAAGGAACCAGTGAAAAGCCACTTAAAAGCTTTGCTCAGCAAAATGGTAGGCCACACACTAGAGATTCAAGTTACGCTTTGGAAGCAAGCTAAGTTATTGTGAGGGAAGGTTCTGAATTCCAAACTGAGAAAACACAAGGCCAAATAGATGTTCAACATACAGGGATTTTATATTCGCAGAAATATATTTTAAGAATAGAAGCCTGGAACAGAACAAAGTGAACTAGTTTTGTGTCTGGACAGACCCAAACTAATTACAAAAATATAACATGGAAAAGGTGTCCCTCCGTATATTCTGGGTACATTGCCAAAAGAGAGATCTCTTCCAAAAGATAACTGGAGCCATAACAGCGACACTCATCTTTGTGTTAACTTAAATCTGACTTGTGTATTCTCCACATAAATCCAATTGCTTCAGTTAAGGGAATACTTCCCTGTGCAAAATTTAGATTTGAATACATATTGCACAGGGTGAAGGCATGCTTGAAAGCAAGTTATTTCGTTGAAGTTGCATTTTGACTCAAGAACAACCCAAGACAGATTGTATCCAACAAAAGTACTGATACCCAGTTGTTGATTAGGATATCGCCAGACAACCTAACCAGATTTTAAATCTGGTAGTCAGCCAACACCAAAGAACAGTCACAAAAATACTATGGGATGGCAACAAATTCTAGGTACCCAGAACTACTACAATTTAACATATATACCAAGTATGCAATATGTATTTTAGCTACACAAAACTAAGCCAATAGCCCGGGTTCAACCCTAGTTTCAATGTTCAGGACTACAGTAAGTAGCTTCTAAGTCCACAATTAATACAAACAAAATCAGTTTAAGAAAACAAACACAGTCTTGCCTAATTCTTCCAGCCCTCCTTAGCAGTCCAAGCCAGAGGTGTACCACCCATAGGGACACCCATGTCCCCCGGAACACGCCTTTCGGTCACATCTGGATGCTCCCCACATGACAAAACAGCATGCACCTGAGCCACCCACCGCAGCACCCCACCCCCCTTCCGGGCTCCCTGCAGGCCAGATTCTTCCCCTACCCTGGCCCTAGGGAGATCAGGAGCCGGCTTGCAGGGATGGGGGGAAGGGGGTGGGACTCCATGGCAGGCGGCGGCCCACCCTCCTGGACTCCCTGAAGGCTGGCTTCAGTCCTCCCCCAGCCCCCCCCCTTGCTGGCATGGGGAGCCGGTCATGCCCCCGGGCATCATTTAGGCCTGGTACGCCACTGTTCCAAGCAGATCCCAGTTAATTGCCAACTTCCATCTCTTCAATTCAGTACTCACTCATCTTCCATTTTCTAACTTCACCACCTTGCACTTCTTCCATTCAAAACTGAAGAGCCACCAGAACTCCACTACAGTTCTACCATTTATCATCAGAGTAAACAAAAGCTCTTCATGAAGACAGAAATATGAAGTGCCAGCAACCAAATAAAGTAAAATGCTGGCATATTTTTCCTGCACAGGTATGCACAAACACACAGAGAGAGTAGAAATTGTATACATACTTGGTACTCTAGTTCTCAAAGTTGCCTTTTGGTCGAACGCATAGGGCTTTTGAACAGAGGCTTGAGATTCTTTTCAAAAACATTGTAAGAAGAAAAATGATTAAGTTCATGGTAAACTACTATATTTTTATTTCTACATAGAATGTTACATGCACAAATAAACACAGAAGACCAGGACCAGAGAAATGGCTTATAAAGGAATTGGTGAAGTAGATCTTTCCTTACCATTGCCTATCAGTCTGCAGCTTGCTCCGAAAGAATTCTCTAAAGATTGGGGGGTCTCTTAATCAAGCTCTTTAGGCCTTTTCTTACCAGATCCAATCTAGACAGTCTCATGCAATTCACACATAGCCAACTGTGGGTATTTCATATGCAGCACAGTGTAAGCGGGTGCCACATCTGACGCCTCAGAAATATCCAGTCCTTTGTTGTGGCCAAGAAAACTCTACAAATGCTTAAGGTTCGTAACTATTGGGTACTGTACAGAAAAAAGACAACTATTACCTTCTATTGAATGGTATCTCTGAGTCGTTTGATAATTATGAACAGTATCTTTAACTTCTGGTTTTCTCTCACTCCCATCTTTCTCTTTAGTCGCTGCTCCTTCTGAAAAGACAAACGCATTAAAGTCAAATTTCAAGGCAGAGAACAATGCATTTTAGTTAATCTTTAGGTTTCAACTTGAGTCAGTCATATTAGTGTATATCTAACAGTAAACTTTGGTGGCTTGTGTCCATCTTGAAAGTAACCAGGGCCAGAACCTCTGCAGGCATAGTAGGGTTTTCTGCATACTTGGAGAGCAACCCAGGTATGCAAAAAAAAAAAAATCCTCTGTAAATTAACCAAAGGGAGAGGCCCCAACAGCAACTGATGAGGATGGACTATATTCCATTAGAAAATGAGAGGGGGGAGCAAAAGAAAATTTGCCTTCATGATTCCTTAGGCTCTTACAGACTTGAATAGGCTGAGATGTTAGGTAGATGGAGTGCTATTTCCACCCTCCAAATGTTTCACTAATTTTTAAATGCCTATACATTAAAGTGAATATTAGAACTTATTATAACTGAGAAAATAATAAAGCGGCTTGTACTTCAAGGAACTTTTAATTTTAATTGCAATAAAAAATTTCACACAAAGGCAATTAAACTAAGCTATGAATTGTTTCTAATGGCATTTTTGCCCCGCAACACCCATGCAGCCATTTGAAAAACGTAGGAGTTCATTATCAATGTTCACAGGAAAGTAAGTTCAATGAAAACTGTGAATGCCATGGCCACATATTCAAAAGGAAAGGGATCTAACCTGTTTTGTTCAGTGTAGACTCCTTGCCTGGATCATAAGAATATCCTATTAGGACGGGAAATGTTGCTTAAGTTATCAAACCAAAACAGGAAATAAAAAAAATAAAATAAAAGGAAGGCTGTCTGTTCTGTCTAGGGCAGCTCTGCTTCCTATTTTCAAACAATCTTTAATTCAATCCCACAACCCTTTGAAAGGTAACGTATAAGCCTGTTACAGGTATAAACAAAAGCTCAAAGGTTAATAGCTGAGAAGCAATTGTAGATCTGCAGCCAGAGACCAGATTCACATTTCTCAATGCTTAAATCACCATTAGAAGTATGCAACATGCAACCCTTGTGCCAGGAGAGATCTACTCATTAGTCTGCTGGGGAAGTTTACATTTACCTATCCTTGGACTTCTTCTAATAGGCGGTCGGATAAGTTCAGAGTCATCAGGAATTCCTACAGTGCTTATGTGCCCTAACAAAGAAAACAAAGTAGAAATCCAAGGAGTTCAGTCATTAAGTACCTCTATTACTACTGCCCACTTCCTTCAGTCGTGGACAGAATGGATCTGAATATCATCTAACAATCCGAAGGCATGAACAGTATATGTAACATCATAGTACGGACAGATTATTTACCAATCCACAGAAGTACACAAAGTAAATCTATTGAAGCTTCATGGACACACATGCCACATTATATAAATGGCATATTTACAAATCCTTGCACACTATGACGCTTGTGTGAAGTGCAACCAGTGTTTTCAAAGACTAAGAGAACAGATTATGCATATGGCATAAATATGGGAAATAAACACCCCTTACAAGTTATCTATGATGCTCTGAGAACCTGCTGTCAAACTGTGCCTATTATTTCTGCTTGTTTACAAGTGTGAGAATAGGCATTGAGGACCCAGTAGCTCAGTGAAAATGCAATCAAGAACCGCCCCAATACCTGCCACTTGTTTCTCTCTACCCCAGTTGATCACCAAATATCAAGACAGCTAAGGACCATATTTAAAGGGTTCAATGAACATACAGCAATGACTAATAATCTTTTTGATCAGTAAAAGTTCTGAGTAAAGTGCTTATCAAACGCTGATATATTTAGTGGCAGAAAATAGCTAATTACATTCATATTTTCTTGAAATGTGCTGTAAATATTCATTTCCAGTTTCCTATGAAAGATAAACCACTGATCCTAGAAGTAAATGTTAGGGTAACAAACAAGCCATTAGGAACCAAATCATTTTTACCATAATCTTTAAAAGTTATTTACAGTCACTTAAGGAAAGTTCACAGAACCTACTTTAATTTCTCCTAAATCAAAAACAAAAATTTGTAATCCAAGATAACTGTGACAAAACATCACAGTGCAAACTCCCAATATTATAGAGTGACAAGCCAAAAATAGCAGCTTTTTCAAGTTAATTTATTCTTCTAGCAGGGCCATAACTTTTGCTAACCAGAAGCAATTTCTTCCCATCAGTCTAGGGTACATGGCAAAAACCAAACACTGGTATGTATTTGTTATCTGTAGACTTGCAAAGTTGTATTGTATCAAGTCCCCCTCCAGCTGCAGGCCACTGAATCCACTGAGGTTTTGCCCTGTGGGTTAAGTGGACCCGCACTTGGGACAGGGGGAAGCAACTGAAATCACCACTCTGCTTTCCACAAATGGAAATGTCACTCCTTTGGAGGACAGCATGGTTGCATACAGTCCACTCACTGCAAGCCAATACCATTCGTTCAAGCACAACTATCATCACATACAGCTTTACTGAGATCTGACACATTATGCATTTGACACGCAGTGTTGTAAAACCTTTTTGAGAATATATTTAATTTAACAGATCCAATGTTACCTGCTTGCAAACGTGTCCGGCCATTTGAGCTTTTATTGGTTCTTTGGCGTCTGGTTGGGGAAGAGTCATCTGCAAAATATGAGGGAGAAAATCCTTCAGAAACAAACAGAATAAAAAACTAGCTATAAAATAATGGTTAAACAACTCAGACTTCCATGAGCTGAACTGAGTCTCTGTTCCTTAATTCAAACCCCTCCATACCAGCAATACTTAAACACCCTTTCAAAGCGGGGAGGGAGGCTGGTGGCAGACTTTCCTTCCCCTCCTCCATTATCACCAGCCGACTTGTTTCCTATGAAGCTTCTCAGAATTTGTGTATTCAGAAAAGTCTTATGACTATAGGGAACAGAAACTAAAAGCAAATTAGTCACTTCTCAGGATGAAGAGAGGTCACTGGTGAGCACACGTTGGGTTCGGTCAGTCAACCAATTACAAATCCATCTAACAGTAGCATCGTCTAGCCCTAATTTTACTGTACTCTGTTCCACCAAACGATTTAAGTGTGAGAAGCTGAGGTGTGGTGGAAGTAAAAATAGTGTATTTCCATGGGTGAAAACAGTTCTTTCACCTTTTCAGTTCCTCCCCCAAAACTTTCTCAAGACTATTCATTCTCTGTCTTTCATTACTCCCTCGCCCCCCCCAGTAAATGGGTTCTGAATATTAACACAACCTATTGAGCTCTGGTTCCTTTTATATAGGGTTTGCTTTCAAATTGCATTCACTGTGGGGAGGAAAAACCAACAGTGACTCAAACTATTTCCCAGAGGAAAGGTGCTCCTGAGGATTTTTCTTCTGGGATCCTGAAGTCCTCAGCTGACTTACCTTGCACTAGACAGTCTCCAAAACTAACCTGCCTCACAGGGTGGTTATTGTGAGGATGACAACCATATACCATTTCTGAGCTCTTTGGGGGGGAAAGCTGGACAAAAAAAAGTACTAGAAAAAGAACAAGAGTGTACCTGCACCCTTATAATGTAGTTAGCACATTATTATTTTTTAAAACTCACATTCCAATACAATATACTTGTTTCCCCAAAAATAAGACAGTGTCTTATATTAATTTTTGCTCCCAAAGATGCGCTATGTCTTATTTTCAGGGGATGTCTTATTTTTCCGCTCCACAGCTGCATGCTTTGGTCGACGGGGATAATTCCAAACAAAAACTTTGCTACGTCTTACTTTCGGGGGATGCTTTATATTTAGCACTTCAGCAAAACCTCTACTACGTCTTATTTTCAGGGGATGTCTTATTTTCGGGGAAACAGGGGTAGCATATCCCTATGTAATTTAGCAATATGTTTTGGGCTAGAATTTAGTAACTGAATCCTATGAAGAGTTAGCGCAGCTCAAAGGCCCTGATTTGGACAGGCTTAGACGGCAATGACTCTATGGATGACCACACTGCAGGAGACCAGGGTTCGAATCCACCGTCTCAGGGCAACCTCTGGGCCAGTCCTTCAGTCTCAGAGGAACCTACATCGCAGGGTTGTTGTGAGGGCAACAACAAAAAGCCCTCTTCTTACCTTCCGAAGAGCTGGCCGAGTCAAGCATCCGCGGCTCCTCTTCCTCCTCCCTCTCCTTCATCCTGAACGGCGTGGGAGGATACCGCGGGGCCGAGCGCAGGCTGTAGGGTGCGACCCGCGGCGCTTCCTCGCTTCCCTCCGCCTCCGCTCTCATCCTGTCCCGTCTCTGCTTCCTTACCGGCCGCCCGTCCCCATCAACCGACAGCTCCAGCACTTCCTCGCTGAACCTCACTCCCCGCCGCGGCTGGCGGTGACGGCTCCCTCCATGCGAATAGGGGCTCGGCGGGCGCTGCCGGAAGCTGCCGCGGAGACTTCCGCCGCCGCCATTTTGAGCGGCCCTCAGGGGCGCCCTCGCGGTCACGTGACAGAAGAGCGGCTTCTCCCCCCTCCCCTCCCCGTCCTCTCCCCCCTTCCACTGGGCATCCGAGGCTGCCGCCAGCCTCCCTCCCCGCTGCCGGGCTCAGCCCCGCAGAGCAATTGGGGTGGGGGCGGCAGTACCTTATCCCTGGGGTGCAGGTGCAGGGCTTCTCCCCCAGTTGCCTGGCTGCTGCAAAGCAGAGCTTCCTTCTCTATGCGTGGCTGCTATCTCGGTTTCAACGCATACACAAACACACCCGTCTCTACCTCCTGCTCGGACTTAGAGGCAAGTCGACCCCAGCGCCTGCAAATAAAGACCTGCTCGCGCCTGCGAACGCCTCTCCCGCAACTTCACTTTCTTCGCCTCCCCCTGCGCCCCCCGCTTTCTGTCCTCAATCCAGTACAAAAACAAGTTGCAAATAAAGACCTCCTCTCCTTTCCCTTGCACCTGCAAACATCCCTCCCGCGACTTTCTTGCTTGACTTTCCTCGCCTTGCCCTGCAAAAACCAGCCGCCGCCTCCCCTGGCCCCCTCTTAGCCAAAGCTTTTAATCTGACCCTGCTAAGAGGCGCCCGTCTGACAGTCAGCTGCTCCGAGGGCTCGCCCACCCATCCAGCCCAGAGAAACGCAAACAAGCCAGGAGAGAGGACTGGGTGGGAAAGAAAAACCATCTCCTCCTCCCCAGCTCTGTTTTTAATCCTGGCATAATCAGCGAATGAGGGAGGCCCGGCCCAGCAGATGTTCGTAGGTCACCAGGATTTAAAGCACCCTCCCACCCCAGCCACACGCGCTAGGAATAGCCCAAGCTGAAAGTAAACCCCTTGAAATCTGTTCATCGCGAGTATGTTCGGGGTCGAGGCAAAATAAACATATATGAACCATTAATTGTTAGCAAAGGCCACTGCCGGGAATGTGGCCTGCTGGAGATTCTCTGGTTTATAGGGTGGTGTTAGGTCTCGATCCTTGAAGCAACAAACAGGTTCTGCCAGACCTGGCTTTTGCACCCCTCTTTATCCAAGACGAATCCCCCTCTCCAGTCTTCCCCAAAAATGTGAGAGTTACATCGAAGCCTGGAAGGCCCCAAGGTCGGGTGACAGATAGGGATAATACCACCTAGCCATCTGCCCCCACAGAGCAACAGAAATACTCTGCTTCTCATGGGAGTAGAACGTATCAGGGATAAGCCTTGTTTGTCGATCAGGCGCGAGAAAGACTGAAAGTAAGAACAAAGCAAGAATGTGCAGTTCAATGTAGCAAAATGCAAAGTGATGCACATAGGGGCAAAAAATCCAAACTTCACATACATGCTACAGGGGTCAGTGCTATCAGTCACAGACCAGGAAAGGGATTTGGGCGTCTTAGTTGATAGTTCCATGGGAATGTCAACTCAATGTATGGCAGCTGTGAAAAAGGCAAACTCTATGCTGGGGATAATTAGGAAAGGAATTGAGAATAAAACTGCAAAGATTGTCATGCCCTTATATAAAGCTGTGGTGCGACCGCACTTGGAGTACTGTGTTCAGTTCTGGTCGCCACATCTCAAAAAGGATATTGAAGAGATAGAAAAAGTGCAGAGAAGGGCGACGAGGATGATTGAGGGACTGCAGCACCTTCCTTATGAGGAAAGGCTGCAGCGTTTGGGACTCTTTAGTTTGGAGAGGAGACGTCTGAGGGGGGATATGATTGAAGTCTATAAAATTATGCATGGGGTAGAAAATGTTGACAGAGAGAAATTTTTCTCTCTTTCTCACAATACTAGAACCAGGGGGCATTCATTGAAAATGCTGGGGGGAAGAATTAGAACTAATAAAAGGAAACACTTCTTCACGCAACGTGTGATTGGTGTTTGGAATATGCTGCCACAGGAGGTGGTGATGGCCACTAACCTGGATAGCTTTAAAAGGGGCTTGGACAGATTTATGGAGGAGAAGTCGATTTATGGCTACCAATCTTGATCCTCTTTGATCTGAGATTGCAAATGCCTTAACAGTCCAGGTGCTCGGGAGCAACAGCCACAGAAGGCCATTGCTTTCACATCCTACATGTGAACTCCCAAAGGCACCTGGTGGGCCACTGCGAGTAGCAGAGAGCTGGACTAGATGGACTCTCGATCAGGCGCGAGAAAGACTGAAAGTAAGAACAAAGCAAGAATGTTCCACTAACAGTGTGGTTACATTTAGCAGGCACAATACATATACCTCAAAGCAGTTACATTGACAGGACTGCACCTCAGTCACCTAGATACAATCACAGTCTACATTTATATGGCCTTGCCCTGAAATCAGGACTGCATCTCAATCATTAGCTGCCATTCCTGACAGGTGGCAAATTCTACCTTGGGATATTCCTAGAGCTTTGGGGACAGCACCCAGGAAAGGGCTTCCATTTCTGTCTTCTGAAGCTGCCACTATTTGTGGGAGAACTGATCTCTGTAGTATGGAGATCAGTTCAGATCCTAGGAGAACTCCATGTGCCACTTGAAGACTGGGGTCTCCAGACCTCTGCTCCTCTATGACACAATTAGACTTCTTGAATGTGCAGGGCAATCCCTGGCATGTTTACTCAGATGCAAGTTCTGCTGGATCCAGTGGAACTTTCTCCTAAGTAAGTGTACAAGTCATTGTAACCATAGCAGCGCAGTCTACAAAAACTCTGCCCAGGCTTCCTGCATTCAATTTAAAATACTGAGGTTGCCTCTTAAATATTTTCTCTTGGTTCATTTTGTTTCCAACATCTTTCTGGTTCATAAACTATATTTTGCAGGTTTTGCTGAAAACAGAAAATTCAACCTAGGCTATAAATCCCAGCAAACTGAGGTATTAAGATCAAAATGTTTCATTCACTTTTCAACTGGTTAAATTTAACTTCTAGATTTGTTACAAAAATGAGCAGCATAGGTAATAATATTGAAAGTGATACTGATTATAATTTTTGTTGTTGTTAGCTAGTTTGAGACCTTGACTGACAGGCAGGGCATACATATAGACATATAAATAACAACATAAAATGTGCTATAAATTGCTCAAATTACTAATTACATTTCTTCATAGCATCTGCTCTCTTTCTTACATTCAGGTCAAAGTCCTAGTTTGAACTGTAGATACCCTGTTTCCCCGAAAACAAGACATCCCCTGAAAATAAGACATAGTAGAGGTTTTGCTGAAGTGCTAAATATAAAGCATCCCCCGAAAGTAAGATGTAGCAAAGTTTTTGTTTGGAAGCATGCCCGTCGACCAGAGCATGCAGCAGGTGATAGAGAAATGTATGATGTATCTCAAAGGGACATTATGAGTTTAATTGCCAATAACTAATACTGTGCTTAGATCTGTTGCCAATACATATTTTATCTGTTTCTCTGTTCCTCGGGGCTTATACTGGCTAAGAGTACAGCTTCATACCATAGGCTGGTTTCCCACAATGGTGATTCAAGATGTAGTATTCGCACAGCCATTCTTCCTGCACTTTCCTTTCCATTGCCCCTGTGATCCACTGCCACATGAGGTCCTCTGAATTCCCAGTTATCATTTTTTTAAGTTTACAGTCCTTTTCCTTATACACATTGAGAGTTGTGGATAAATGGCAGAGCAACAGCTTGGCATCTAAAAAGTCTTGGTTTCATTCCTCAATT